>NC_043964.1:53947434-54052434 GCF_902148855.1 Sphaeramia orbicularis
ACATTTTTTTGTCTAGATGTGAACCTTCCCTTGACTTCACCTTATAATTCTCATCCCCAAACAGACACCAGTTCAGGAGCTGACAGACTCCAGACCAGTGGATCTGTGCTGTGGTCACAGTCATGTGACCTGTTGGACAAAATATTGTCAAACAAAATGGATCCTCTTCAGTTTGTCTACAGGGTGAGTCAGAAAAAATGCTCTTTTCATTTAAAGAAATTGTACCACTGAAATGGAAATACTTATTTTTCTTTTGATTATACAGTCATATTGATGTGGTTATTGAGCATGTCTGGCGATTGAATCATTGATTTATGGCATAGCATAACAGAGGGAATGTCCATTGTTTATTGTGCACCGAAACATCTGCCAACACAGTTTATGCCACCGTGAATGAAATTGAAATTGTCAACCATTACAGCATGTTTACTCACCATCAAAATGTTTTGTCTCAACGAAGTCGTCCGGCACGACCTTCAACCTGGCTACCATTCAGATCGATGCAAATCTGTGCTCATTGTCGCATCTCTAACACAGCTCTTCTCGCCATTCGTGTTCATCGTAGGGCTTGGATTTCAGCCGTGATGCGATTTCGGAGTTCCTGAAGAGTTTGTGGAACAGTCTGATTCACACGGTTTTTAAGATACCCCCACAAGAAAAAATCAAGGGGGGTCAAGTCCGGGGATCTAGGTGGCCACTCTCTCTCCTGACCCAAACAGACAACTCGATGAGGAAATAATACCTGCAATCGCTGTGGTCTTGCCATGATGAAAACTCCCTGGGCACTGTCATGTAGGCCTATGTCCTGAGTGTGAAAGCAAAGCCCCGACTCCTGTAATTGTTGTCAATTTCAAGTTTGTTCACTGTGGCATACATTGTGTTGGCAGGTATTTCAGTGCCCAATAAACAATGGACCTTCTCTCTCTTATGCAAAGCAATAAATCTATGACTACATCACCAGACATGCTCAATAACCACATCAATATGACTGTATGGTCAAAAGAAAAATCAGTGTTTCCGTTTTAGCACTACAATTTCTTTAAATGGAAAGAGCGTTTTTTCTGACTCACCCTGTACAGGAAAGAAAAGGGGCGTGGAGGACCAAGTG
Organism: Sphaeramia orbicularis; assembly: GCF_902148855.1. NCBI lineage: Eukaryota > Metazoa > Chordata > Actinopteri > Kurtiformes > Apogonidae > Sphaeramia > Sphaeramia orbicularis. The sequence goes on from NC_043964.1 coordinate 53,948,543, forward strand.
TCCCACTGTTGAACACTGTCACTAAACACCTGGACTGTCCACCCCCTCACAGCGGGACCTGATTTCTGGACTTGTGCTCTGCTTTAACACTGTGGAACGACCTGCCCCAGGACATAAGGCTTGAGGAATCAGTCACATCTTTGAAATCACTTCTTAAAACACATTTTTATAGACTTGCCTTTATGTGGTGTTGTCCCTTTTTAATGTTGAATATTTAATTTTACTCTGTTTGGTTATTAATTTATATTCTTATACATCATGTTGTTTTATCTCACTCCTTCATTTTGCATCGATTTGACAGCATCATGTTCCGTATTCTCTGCCCTCTTTACTCCCATTCAGTCGAAGTGTCATGTTTCTGTTTATTGTGTTGTTTTCTGTTTTAGTGTCTTTGCTTGCATCTTGTATCCTCCTGTTGTGCCCTTCTGCTTTGTCTGTCAAAGCACTTTGTAAACTCAGTTTTTAAAGATGCAATAGAAATTAAGTTAAAAAAAAAAATCATTTTGCGACCCCTGTTGGCATGTCATGACCCCCACTTTGGGAACCCCTGAGATAGACCACAACCCAAAGGAACCACAGACCTGAAGTCCATGAGATTCACACAGAACCAAGTCATGTGACTCAACACTAATGATGACAGACAGTCTTGGAAAACTGGTTCAGTCACAGACGTATTCATTCACATGACCCGCCAACAAATAAATGGATCCTGTGAATATTTTCCAGCCTAACCTGCAGCTTCAACAGCTGACTGCACAGATAATGCTCTAACTGCTGTTTCTAAACATCCACACTTCCACACATGTATTTACAGAACCACAACCCTTCTACATGTCGTCTGTGCTCTGTGATCAAACAACGCACACTTGAGTTTCACCATCACATCAAACAGGAAACAGATCAGAAGCGGAGCCACATTCCATAGAACAAAGATCACTTCCCAGAAATGAAAGTGACAGTTGTTCCCAGTGTGAGCAGAGCTGCAGACGTGTGTGTGGAACCGTCCAACAAACCTTAAACCCACTTCATCAGATCTGTTTCCAGTCTCAGCAGAGTCTCTACAAACAGCGGTGAGTCCACCTGAGCTGATCTACAGCTTTAACTCCACACTGACACTGCAAACACACAAACACTAGTTCCTCTGTTCATTTCACACCAACTCTCCTGAAATGGTTCCTCTCACTGAACCACATGGACAAACCAACAGGATTTACATGGATTCTAGATGATTCCAGCCCATGTCCTTTAGATGGTCTGGACTTGGACTGTTGGTCTCTTCCTGGTTTTGTCACCGCTAACATTTTCTACAGTTACACTTCAATCAGGGGTGTAGAACTGTGTAGGGACTCTAGGGACCTGTCCCTACCAATATCCATCCACTACTGTTTAGTCCCTATCATTACAACCACTGTCTGTAGTGTTTAAGTCAATGATTCTGGCACACAAAGGGTTAACAGTCGGTCTGTGCTAGAAGTCCCGCCTCTGACGTAAATGTCGCTCTCCGATTGGGTCTTTGGTTTTGCTAACGTACATGTGATTGGCCCTCCCCGCTGTCACTCCATCTACTTGTCAAAGGAACCTGCAGTTGGAGCGCTAACGTCAGTTTTCAATATGTTTGTATTTGTTCTGTCTGAGTCACATCAGCTAGACGGATTTAAATATCAGTGGAGTCATTTACATGGACATTTGGACGTGTGTGTGTGTGTGTGTGTGTGTGCGCTCAGTAATTAGGATGTAAAGGAGTCAAAGAAAAGAACAGTGGTCATAAGACCCTTCTGTAGGAGTCCCAGTGTAAGTTAGTTCAAGGGTCTAGAACTGTAGAGGCTCAACACAGATACTGAAGAAAAGACACTATTTAATACCAAACACACACACTTTTAAAAGTTACTTTACTGATTATTTTAATGCATTTCTATGGAAGAGCAACTGTTTAAAAAACACAAATAAAGAAAATTTGTGGGGAAAATACAATAAAACCTCAGATTCTAAATGTGATTCTAGATGTGATTTTATCCATGTTTTTGGAATAAATTACATGTAATAATTGACAGTAAAAACCTTTTTTTGTTCAGGCAATAACTGGACCATCAAACTGTATGATCAGTGTATCTATAATCTGTTCATATGTCATGAATCAACATATTTATGTCAGGAGACAGAGAGTATAGAGGAGGAGGAGAGGCTGTAAATTCACAGTTGTTTCAATAATAATGCATATGTTAATTATTAGAATAAATTTGCAGAATGCATTCAATTCTTGTATTGTCTTTAAATATTCACATATTCATTATAAACATGTCAATTACTGAATTGTTTCTCTGACTCTGCTTGTTTACTTGTTTGATCAGCTTGACATGATGTGAAATGAAGATGACAAATTCAAAAACACATCAGCTTTCAGGAGTGTTGCCTTGGAGCACTTTAGTGTCCACACCAGTGTCCAAATCAAACCTGCTTCCTTGAATTCAATGAACTTCCTGAACATTTCAAAGTCAAAGGGCCTGATTTACTAAGATCGCACAAACCTTTAGGAAATCAGACCCAAAGTATTGGACTGACGTCATGGATTTGAAACACTGCTGTAGAGTCATGTGACTGACCAATCACACTTATATGAAGACCTAAACGACTTTTATGGAAATGATCACATTATGATAAACACTGATAATATAGTTAAAAATACAATGTTCAAAGTTCAAGGTTCACTTTGTTTTCTCTCATGGGAGAAATTTGGTTTAGACAAAGACAAAAACAAGCTGCAACTGCAACAGAAAACAGAACACATGCTGAAAAAATACACAAAATATGTGACATATAATAAATAACTTAATTATAAAGAAAAAAAAAAGACATAAAATACATACATACTATACATACATACATACACACACACATACATACGCACATACATACGCACATACATACATACATACATGCATGCATGCATATATACACTGGCACATGCAAAGCAGGGGGCCGGGGGGGCTTGAGCCCCCGCCGCTTTGATCCTCTGCCTACAAGTGCCCTTTTTACTTTTTTTTTTTTTTTTTTTTTTTTGTGCAAAAAACTGCATAACTAAAATTTTCGTGACTAAAATTTTGATAAATGATAATAAATGTTTAGAGTGGTTTAATTTGGCTGTCACTGGACCTGGTCATGGTGCCCTTTCATCTCTGTCACACCGCACACACACGTACACACACACACACACACACACACACACACACACACACATGTCCTGGTCTGGAGAATGAATGAGGAGGAGGGATGCTCCGCGATTCCAGGTACGTGAGAGTCCACCCCGCTATCTGCCCAAAACATTCACTTTTCTCTTTTGGTCCTGGTCCTATTCTTCAACAACTCTAGTTTTGGGGCCAAAAACCCATCGTAAGCGAGTAAATAATTCAATATCATCATCACGTCATGGAATGAGCTCCCAGACCAGCCCACTGTAACAGCTGGTGTCCACCTGAGTCTGAGTCCTGCTGAAGCACTCACACAGATCTGCTTCTGTTTTATTTCCATAAACTGTTGAGTTTTAGCCACAAAGTTGTAACACATGGTAATAGTCCTCACTTGCTGAAACAGTCACTTTTTCTTCAGTTTTCTCTGTTTTTGCATAATACCTTTAAGTTTACTCTGAGCTTTAATGAACATCTACATGATCAGTAAATTAAATATAGGCTAAAGGAAGTGATTTACACTGAAAAATGCAAAACACAGAGGTTTTTATTATAATAGATGGTGATAAATCACATGAGAAACGTTAAAAAGAGAGAAAAAAAATCATTTAGAAGCTGCCATAAAAGTACCACTGGGTCTTAATAGGTTAAAATGTGCTGAAGTAATTAAATTCTGCTAAACTGATATAAAATTGCATAAAAAGAAAACACATCCAAGTCTTCTTCTCATCCAATACCTAAATCTGGCCCTTTTGGTGTACAACAGTCATAAAACTTCTGTAAAATCCCCCGACTCTTTCATCAGTGCCAACACTTTGACATTTCTGCTTTTGTTTCAGAAACTGCTGGATCCATTATCATAATATCCGTGTTCACCTCAAACATCTGGAGTGAATCTTATTTGAAATAACCACAAACCTCCACAAATATTCCCATCAACCTGCTCAATATTAAATGATACAGCTGTAAATACTACAGTCTAAACTTTATTATTATCATGTAATGTTCAATGGTTTGGCTTGGGTTAACACTTCCTCTACATGGTTATTTCTTAACTGTGGAAGACCTAAATATCATCATAAATATGTCCTAGAATGAAAAGAAACTAAATATTCAGTGTTTCACTGTAAAAGTAGATGTAAAACCAGATGTAAAATGAAGGTATTTCTAGTTCTTAACATTCACTGTCATGCTTTTATACATAATTTAACATCTCTTTTTAAGAATTTGTCTTGCACTTACACTGCAAAAATCCAAATCTTACCAAGTGTATTATTCTCATTTACTCAAAATATTTCATCACACTTAAAATAAGACAGAATCACCTACAGAGGAACTTGTAAAGGAGATAAAAGAACTTATTTTTAGACAATAGATCTAGAAAATCTGATTTCAAGAAATCTTACTGAGATAATTTTCACTTGTTCCATTGGCAGATTTTTTCGGTGAATTGAGCAAAAAATAAATAAATCTTGAATTAAGCAAAAAAATCTGCCAATGGAACAAGTGAAAATGATCTAACAAAGATTTCTTGAAATCAGATTTTCCAGATCTATTTTCTAAAACCAAGTTCTTCTATCTCACTGAAAAGTTACTCTTTAGGTGATTTTGTCTTATTTTAAGTGTGATGAAATATTTTGACTAGAAATGAGAAAAATACACCTGGTAAGGTTTAGATTTGTGCAGGGTATGAACACACAAAAACTTCTACACATTACATCTTTATTTCCACTTATATAGAAACTGAACATAAAAGAAACTTATCACATATTCAGTGATGCCATTTCACACCATTTTATTAAATATGAAAACAAATTCTTTCTTGTTCTTAAAAAAACATTTAATTAAACAAAATACAACAAACAACAAAAGAGTGGATGAGTATCCAGAGGATAATGTAAAATATGACAAAGGGTAGTTCAACAAAGTTCACATTTAGCAACAAACAACAATATTAATCCACAGCAAGTCAAAGATCTCAGTCCCATCGAACATCTTCTTGGTAGATCCGTGTATGCTAGGCATCCAGCACCTGGCAACCGCCAGATGTTCATCCAGGCCCTTCAGGAAGAGTGGGACAACATCCCTCAGATAGGATCAGGAGGTGAATCCAGAGTATGTGCAGAAGGTGCACAGCCTGTTAGGGCTCAGGAGGACACACCCAGGACTGAGGACATGGATCTGGACCATGTGGTCAATCTTTGACTTGCTGTGGATTAATAATGTTGCTTGTTGCTAAATGCGAACTTTGTAATTGGTGGTTATTTGTTTTCATGTGCCCTTTTGGAAGTTTGAGCCCCTGCCCCTTTATAGCTCTCTGCACGGCCCTGTGTATACATACATACATACATACATACATACATACATACACATACACATGCATGCATGCATATATACATACATACACACATACATGCATGTGTATATACATACATACACACATATATACATGCATATATACATACACACATGCATATACATACATACATACATACATACATACACACATATCTACATACACATGCATGCATGCATACACACATATATACACACATACATACATTTGTACACATCATGTGACTTCCTCCTTTTGGTAGCTCCACCTAACTGCTCATTAATGACCTTGATTGACAGGGGGATAACAGAATGTTTAAAGGGTTGAACCTGCACAGCAGGACTCTGTACCTTCTGCCTGAAGTCAACAGAACATACTCTGGAAACAGGACATGTGATGGTGGTCTGTATTTCAGTCTTGCGTCATGAGTGGACCAGGGGTCCCCATGATCTTCCTTTCCATCTTCACCAGGTTATGAATGTGAGTTTTGGATTTGACTGTCAGAGCCCAAACCAGCAGGTGATTTCACTGATGTGTATGTTCTGTTGGTCCATAGATATGGCTGCTGCCGGTCGGGTCCGATCTGAAGATCAGTTCCTGTGTTCCATCTGTCTGGAGGTCTTCACTGATCCAGTCAGCACACCATGTGGACACAACTTCTGCAAATCCTGCATCTCTGAACACTGGAGGGTTAATGTCCCATATGACTGTCCCATGTGTAAAGAGGTTTTCAACTTAAAACCCGAGCTGAAGATCAACACTTTCATCTCAGAGATGGTGGCTCAGTTCAGACAAGAAGTTCAGCATGAACCAGACATCTCCAGCTCAGACCAACAAGCTGCCAAACCAGGAGAAGTTCCCTGTGACGACTGCACTGAACCCAAACTGAAGGCCCTGAAGTCCTGCCTGGTGTGTTTGTCCTCCTACTGTCAGACTCATCTGGAACCTCATCTGACACGTTCAGGACTGAAAAGACATCAGCTGATCCACCCTGTGGAGAACCTGGAGGACAGGATGTGTAAGAAACACGACAAACCTCTGGAGCTGTTCTGTAAAACCGACCACACATGTATCTGTCAACACTGCACCTACTCAGACCACAAAAGTCATGATGTTACTCCTCTGAAAGAAGAACATGAAAAACAGAAACCAAAGCTGAAGAAGACACAGGCTGAAATTCAGCAGATGATCCAGGAGAGACGACTGAAGATCCAGGAGATCCAACGGTCAGTGGAGCTCAGTAAGAACGCTGCAGACACAGAGACAGCAGAAGGTGTGGAGGTCTACACTGCTCTGATGGAGTCTGTTCAGAGAAGTCTGGACCAGTTCAAAGAGAAGATCCAAGAAAAGCAGAGGAGCACCGAGAAACAGGCTGAAGACTTCATCAAAGAGCTGGAACAGGAAATCTGTGAGCTGGAGAAGAGAAGCACTGAGGTGGAGCAGCTCTCAGGCTCTGAAGACCACCTCCACTTTGTCCAGAGGTTCTCATGTGTCAAAGCTGCTCCATCCATGAAGACCTGGACAAAGGTCAGCGTCCGTCCACCATCATATGAGGGGACTGTGGCCAGAGCTGTGTCTGAGCTGGAGGACAAACTCACAGAAGACATGAAGAAGGTGGCTAAAGCTGAGCTGAAGAGAGTCCAACAGTATGAGGTGGATCTGACTCTGGATCCAGATACAGCACATCCTACACTCATCCTGTCTGATGATGGAAAACAGGTTCATCATGGTGATGAATGGAAGAACCTTCCAGACAAAACACAGAGGTTTTCTAAATGTCATTGCATCTTAGCGAAGCAGAGGTTCTCTTCAGGCAGGTTTTACTTTGAGGTTCAGGTCAAAGGAAAGACTGACTGGGATTTAGGAGTGGTCAGAGAGTCCATCAACAGGAAAGGACGGATCACAGCGACTCCTCAGGACGGATACTGGACCATCTGTTTGAGAAATGGAAATCAGTACTATGCTCTTTCTGATCCTGCTGTCCTTCTGTCTGTGCAGTCTGGTCTTCAGAAGGTGGGGGTGTTTGTGGATTATGAGGAGGGTCTGGTCTCCTTTTATGACGTAGGTTCTTCAGTTCTCATCTACTCCTTCATTGGCTGCTGCTTCAATCAGAAACTCCTCCCATTCTTCAGTCCATACTTGAATGCTGGAGGTCTAAACTCTGTTCCTCTGATCATCACTCCTGTCGACACTGAGTAAGAAATTCATCAAATGTACAGATTTTCTCTGATTTACTGGAGTCACTAAACTTAGTGATGATGTAAACTGTCTGAACGTGTATGAATCTGGATCCAAATGCACTGAAATACTAACATTAGTGCTGAGAATAATCCTGGTTTGACACATTCTGATGCCTGTGATTTAATCCAATGATAATGATGATGATGATGAAACTCTTTCTTCAGTCCTCACATAATCCAACCAGTGTCAACACTCCACACATTACCCACAGGTTAGTGACTGAAAAGGCAGAAGCAGAATGTGTCATGGTTGTGTTTGTGTGGCCGCTGGCTCCTCCCTCTCCAGATTATCACCTCATAACCCATGATCTGACTCACCTGCTGTGCGCTGCACAGCTGCACATCATCACCTCTCTGCCTATTTAAGGCTTGGTTCTGCAGCCGTGCAGCGCCGGTCCATTTGTCATTCACCTGTTCAATAACCCAGACATTTTACCACTGCTATGGACTCTGACTGCAATTCAGGTTTTTGTTATTTCCCTGTTTATATTTCTGTTATGTTTTGTTAATAAACCGTTATTTTTTCCCTTCAGCACCGTGTGATTGAGTTCATTCATTTTCCACCGCTGTGACAGAATGCTTCTATTAATGCCTGTCCTACAGAACACATTCAGTTACCCAGCATTCACTGTAGGAAAAAGAAAAAAACAACAATGCATCCAAACGAACAAGCAAAAACATAAAAAGTGAAACTAACCCAGAAAAATAGAAAACATAACCATCAAAATTAATGGTAATTTAATGTAGAGTCGAAAATAAATTATTTACTTATTATTTATTAGATCTTAGCAATTGTATCCTTCAAAAATTGCTCTACGTACCATTTTTTAAAATATCAAAAATAAATTACACATTGTTAAATCCATGCTGGCCTCATTCCATAGTTTAACTCCAACAACAGAATATACATCTGCTTTTAGTCTCTTTTCTAGATTTTTGTTCAACAAATTTACAAACATCTCACAAATCACATTTAGACTCATGTGTTGAGAAGAACCTTTGTACACAGACAGGGAGTCACTTTAATTTTGCTTTATACATTATTTGCATTATTTTATAGTAAACCAAATCATTACATTTCTTAATACTGGATTTCATAAACAATTCATTAGAATGTTCATAGTAACTGGCCTTATTAATAATATGTATGGCTGGTTTTTATAGGAGGACTCTAGTATTTACAGTTGTTTTATATACGTCCTGCCCCACACTCCCACACAATAGGACATATAAGGAAGTAGAAGTGAACAGTAAATTATATTTAGTGCCTTATGGTTGAGTATATTTCTGGACTTATATAAGATTGCCACTGACTTTGCGATCTTTCCTTTTATATATCTAATATGTTGTTTCCATGTTCATTTGTGATCAACAATGACCCCTACAAATTTTATATCAAACACTCTTTTAATTTCAGCATCACATATTTTTAATGTCATGTCCCCATCAAGTTCTTTTCAATTTCCAAAAACCATAAATTTAGTTTTTTTCATGTAAAGTGACATCAAACCAAGTTTTAAAGGTGCAGTCTGTGTGAATTCTGCTCTCAGTCGTTCTAAAATGGCCTTGACTGTCCCAGACATGAAGGAATCCTGTTCATTTCCATCCTGATCTCACTGACAGTAGTAGTCCAGACAGAAGATTCACATTTAAAGCTCAGTGTCAGCCCCCAAATGATGTTTATGATGTCATTGTGTGTTTTGGTCTGAGGCTCCGCCCATCACCTGTCTGCCAATCACAGAGTCAGTACCTTTGTTCATCCAGGTTGGCAGTTCCACTGAGCTGCAGCTGAACATTTATGAGCACAAAAGTCTGAGCTGAAGAAACCCAGAAGGACTAAAGGGATTATGAACAAATACGACAAACAGACAAAGAGAGAAAAGAAACAAGGAGATGATTTACAAACAGACGACTGAAAGAGGAGAAGAATTAGAAGACCGACGCCGGCTCTGCCTTAGTCTGACCACCGGAAGAACCACTGAGAGCCGGGACCGCCGTCTGCACCCGGTCCCAGACCGGTGGTCTGTGCACCTGGTCCTGGTGAACAGACCTGGTACTGCTGGAGGACTTGTCTCTGTCCATGGTAGCTCCTTGTAGTTCAGTGTTTTCTGTGGAAGTGACCTCTGACCTCTGCATGTAGCAGTGTGGAATCTGAAAGGGGGGGGGGGGGGGGTGTCAGTAGTCCGGCGTCCATGGTTCGAGGTGTGTGTGTCTGCGGGGGGGTACAGTAGTGATCCGTACCGCTTGTACTTCACTGAAGTAAAAGGTAAACTAAAGGCTCATTTCTCTATCTGCTGAATCTGAGTAAACTTTCATTTGAGTGGACAGGACGTTTGTCCTGTTCTGTTCTATATCAGACTGGTTCTGTTCTATATTAGACTGGTTCTGTTCTATATCAGACTGGTTCTGTTCTATATCAGACTGGTTCTGTTCTATATTAGACTGGTTCTGTTCTATATTAGACTGGATCTGTTCTATATTAGACTGGATCTGTTCTATATTAGACTGGTTCTGTTCTATATTAGACTGGATCTGTTCTATATTAGACTGGTTCTGTTCTATATCAGACTGGTTCTGTTCTATATTAGACTGGATCTGTTCTATATCAGACTGGTTCTATTCTATATTAGACTGGTTCTGTTCTATATTAGACTGGTTCTATTCTATATCAGACTGGTTCTGTTCTATATCAGACTGGTTCTATTCTATATTAGACTGGTTCTGTTCTATATCAGACTGGTTCTGTTCTATATCAGACTGGTTCTGTTCTATATTAGACTGGTTCTATTCTATATTAGACTGGTTCTGTTCTATATTAGACTGGTTCTGTTCTATATCAGACTGGTTCTATTCTATATCAGACTGGTTCTGTTCTATATCAGACTGGTTCTGTTCTATATCAGACTGGTTCTGTTCTATATCAGACTGGTTCTATTCTATATTAGACTGGTTCTATTCTATATTAGACTGGTTCTGTTCTATATTAGACTGGTTCTGTTCTATATTAGACTGGATCTGTTCTATATCAGACTGGTTCTATTCTATATTAGACTGGTTCTGTTCTATATTAGACTGGTTCTATTCTATATTAGACTGGTTCTGTTCTATATTAGACTGGTTCTGTTCTATATCAGACTGGTTCTATTCTATATCAGACTGGTTCTGTTCTATATTAGACTGGTTCTGTTCTATATTAGACTGGATCTGTTCTATATCAGACTGGTTCTATTCTATATTAGACTGGTTCTGTTCTATATTAGACTGGTTCTATTCTATATTAGACTGGTTCTGTTCTATATCAGACTGGTTCTATTCTATATCAGACTGGTTCTGTTCTATATCAGACTGGTTCTGTTCTATATCAGACTGGTTCTGTTCTATATTAGACTGGTTCTATTCTATATTAGACTGGTTCTGTTCTATATCAGACTGGTTCTGTTCTATATTAGACTGGTTCTGTTCTATATCAGACTGGTTCTGTTCTATATCAGACTGGTTCTATTCTATATCAGACTGGTTCTGTTCTATATCAGACTGGTTCTATTCTATATTAGACTGGTTCTGTTCTATATTAGACTGGTTCTGTTCTATATTAGACTGGTTCTATTCTATATCAGACTGGTTCTGTTCTATATTAGACTGGTTCTATTCTATATTAGACTGGTTCTATTCTATATTAGACTGGTTCTGTTCTATATCAGACTGGTTCTGTTCTATATTAGACTGGTTCTATTCTATATTAGACTGGTTCTGTTCTATATTAGACTGGTTCTGTTCTATATCAGACTGGTTCTGTTCTATATCAGACTGGTTCTATTCTATATCAGACTGGTTCTGTTCTATATCAGACTGGTTCTGTTCTATATTAGACTGGTTCTATTCTATATCAGACTGGTTCTGTTCTATATCAGACTGGTTCTATTCTATATTAGACTGGTTCTATTCTATATTAGACTGGTTCTGTTCTATATCAGACTGGTTCTGTTCTATATCAGACTGGTTCTGTTCTATATCAGACTGGTTCTATTCTATATCAGACTGGTTCTGTTCTATATCAGACTGGTTCTGTTCTATATTAGACTGGTTCTATTCTATATTAGACTGGTTCTGTTCGATATTAGACTGGTTCTGTTCTATATTAGACTGGTTCTATTCTATAGCAGACTGGTTCTGTTCTATATTAGACTGGTTCTGTTCTATATTAGACTGGTTCTATTCTATATCAGACTGGTTCTGTTCTATATTAGACTGGTTCTGTTCTATATCAGACTGGTTCTATTCTATATCAGACTGGTTCTGTTCTATATTAGACTGGTTCTATTCTATAGCAGACTGGTTCTATTCTATATCAGACTGGTTCTGTTCTATATTAGACTGGTTCTATTCTATAGCAGACTGGTTCTATTCTATATCAGACTGGTTCTGTTCTATATCAGACTGGTTCTGTTCTATATTAGACTGGTTCTGTTCTATATCAGACTGGTTCTATTCTATATCAGACTGGTTCTATTCTATATTAGACTGGTTCTGTTCTATATCAGACTGGTTCTGTTCTATATTAGACTGGTTCTGTTCTATATCAGACTGGTTCTGTTCTATATTAGACTGGTTCTGTTCTATATCAGACTGGTTCTGTTCTATATCAGACTGGTTCTGTTCTATATCAGACTGGTTCTGTTCTATATTAGACTGGTTCTGTTCTATATCAGACTGGTTCTGTTCTATATTAGACTGGTTCTATTCTATATTAGACTGGTTCTGTTCTATATCAGACTGGTTCTGTTCTATATCAGACTGGTTCTATTCTATATTAGACTGGTTCTGTTCTATATCAGACTGGTTCTGTTCTATATCAGACTGGTTCTATTCTATATCAGACTGGTTCTATTCTATATTAGACTGGTTCTATTCTATATCAGACTGGTTCTATTCTATATTAGACTGGTTCTGTTCTATATCAGACTGGTTCTGTTCTATATTAGACTGGTTCTATTCTATATTAGACTGGTTCTGTTCTATATTAGACTGGTTCTATTCTATATTAGACTGGTTCTATTCTATATCAGACTGGTTCTGTTCTATATTAGACTGGTTCTATTCTATATCAGACTGGTTCTATTCTATATCAGACTGGTTCTGTTCTATATTAGACTGGTTCTGTTCTATAGCAGACTGGTTCTATTCTATATCAGACTGGTTCTGTTCTGTATTAGACTGGTTCTATTCTATATCAGACTGGTTCTGTTCTATATTAGACTGGTTCTATTCTATAGCAGACTGGTTCTATTCTATATTAGACTGGTTCTGTTCTATATTAGACTGGTTCTATTCTATATTAGACTGGTTCTATTCTATATCAGACTGGTTCTATTCTATATTAGACTGGTTCTGTTCTATATTAGACTGGTTCTATTCTATATCAGACTGGTTCTGTTCTATATCAGACTGGTTCTGTTCTATATTAGACTGGTTCTATTCTATATCAGACTGGTTCTGTTCTATATTAGACTGGTTCTATTCTATATTAGACTGGTTCTGTTCTATATTAGACTGGTTCTATTCTATATCAGACTGGTTCTGTTCTATATCAGACTGGTTCTGTTCTATATTAGACTGGTTCTGTTCTATATCAGACTGGTTCTATTCTATATCAGACTGGTTCTGTTCTATATTAGACTGGTTCTATTCTATATCAGACTGGTTCTGTTCTATATTAGACTGGTTCTATTCTATATCAGACTGGTTCTATTCTATATTAGACTGGTTCTGTTCTATATTAGACTGGTTCTATTCTATATTAGACTGGTTCTATTCTATATCAGACTGGTTCTGTTCTATATTAGACTGGTTCTGTTCTATATTAGACTGGTTCTATTCTATAGCAGACTGGTTCTATTCTATATCAGACTGGTTCTGTTCTATATTAGACTGGTTCTGTTCTATATCAGACTGGTTCTATTCTATATCAGACTGGTTCTGTTCTATATCAGACTGGTTCTGTTCTATATCAGACTGGTTCTGTTCTATATTAGACTGGTTCTATTCTATATTAGACTGGTTCTGTTCTATATCAGACTGGTTCTATTCTATATCAGACTGGTTCTGTTCTATATCAGACTGGTTCTGTTCTATATCAGACTGGTTCTGTTCTATATCAGACTGGTTCTATTCTATATCAGACTGGTTCTGTTCTATATTAGACTGGTTCTATTCTATAGCAGACTGGTTCTATTCTATATCAGACTGGTTCTGTTCTATATTAGACTGGTTCTATTCTATAGCAGACTGGTTCTATTCTATATCAGACTGGTTCTGTTCTATATCAGACTGCTTCTGTTCTATATTAGACTGGTTCTGTTCTATATCAGACTGGTTCTATTCTATATCAGACTGGTTCTATTCTATATCAGACTGGTTCTATTCTATATTAGACTGGTTCTGTTCTATATCAGACTGGTTCTGTTCTATATTAGACTGGTTCTGTTCTATATCAGACTGGTTCTGTTCTATATTAGACTGGTTCTGTTCTATATCAGACTGGTTCTGTTCTATATCAGACTGGTTCTGTTCTATATCAGACTGGTTCTGTTCTATATTAGACTGGTTCTGTTCTATATCAGACTGGTTCTGTTCTATATTAGACTGGTTCTATTCTATATTAGACTGGTTCTGTTCTATATCAGACTGGTTCTGTTCTATATCAGACTGGTTCTATTCTATATTAGACTGGTTCTGTTCTATATCAGACTGGTTCTGTTCTATATCAGACTGGTTCTATTCTATATCAGACTGGTTCTATTCTATATTAGACTGGTTCTATTCTATATCAGACTGGTTCTATTCTATATTAGACTGGTTCTGTTCTATATCAGACTGGTTCTGTTCTATATTAGACTGGTTCTATTCTATATTAGACTGGTTCTGTTCTATATTAGACTGGTTCTATTCTATATTAGACTGGTTCTATTCTATATCAGACTGGTTCTGTTCTATATTAGACTGGTTCTATTCTATATCAGACTGGTTCTATTCTATATCAGACTGGTTCTGTTCTATATTAGACTGGTTCTGTTCTATAGCAGACTGGTTCTATTCTATATCAGACTGGTTCTGTTCTATATTAGACTGGTTCTATTCTATATCAGACTGGTTCTGTTCTATATTAGACTGGTTCTATTCTATAGCAGACTGGTTCTATTCTATATTAGACTGGTTCTGTTCTATATTAGACTGGTTCTATTCTATATTAGACTGGTTCTATTCTATATCAGACTGGTTCTATTCTATATTAGACTGGTTCTGTTCTATATTAGACTGGTTCTATTCTATATCAGACTGGTTCTGTTCTATATCAGACTGGTTCTGTTCTATATTAGACTGGTTCTATTCTATATCAGACTGGTTCTGTTCTATATTAGACTGGTTCTATTCTATATTAGACTGGTTCTGTTCTATATTAGACTGGTTCTATTCTATATCAGACTGGTTCTGTTCTATATTAGACTGGTTCTGTTCTATAGCAGACTGGTTCTATTCTATATCAGACTGGTTCTGTTCTATATTAGACTGGTTCTATTCTATATCAGACTGGTTCTGTTCTATATTAGACTGGTTCTATTCTATAGCAGACTGGTTCTATTCTATATTAGACTGGTTCTGTTCTATATTAGACTGGTTCTATTCTATATTAGACTGGTTCTATTCTATATCAGACTGGTTCTGTTCTATATTAGACTGGTTCTATTCTATAGCAGACTGGTTCTATTCTATATCAGACTGGTTCTGTTCTATATTAGACTGGTTCTGTTCTATATCAGACTGGTTCTATTCTATATCAGACTGGTTCTGTTCTATATCAGACTGGTTCTGTTCTATATCAGACTGGTTCTGTTCTATATCAGACTGGTTCTATTCTATAGCAGACTGGTTCTATTCTATATCAGACTGGTTCTGTTCTATATTAGACTGGTTCTATTCTATAGCAGACTGGTTCTATTCTATATCAGACTGGTTCTGTTCTATATTAGACTGGTTCTGTTCTATATCAGACTGGTTCTGTTCTATATCAGACTGGTTCTATTCTATATCAGACTGGTTCTATTCTATATCAGACTGGTTCTATTCTATATCAGACTGGTTCTGTTCTATATCAGACTGGTTCTATTCTATATCAGACTGGTTCTGTTCTATATCAGACTGGTTCTATTCTATATCAGACTGATATAGAATCAGTCTGGTGATGTTTTTTGTATTAAATCTCTGGTGTGGTGGATTGGTGGAAACACTAGTAGTAGACGCTCATGCTGGATCTGTCCACCCCCAGTCTGGAGGGGGGGGCAGAGGATACCACACTCTCCAGTATTTGAATGTGATTGCAGTACCAGTTTGGGCCACAGTCCTACATATGACACCTTTAATTCTTAGTTTAAATCACATTTATTTCACACAGTCAGTATTTTGTGTGTAGTTCTGGTTATTTGTTTTTCTGTCATTTTGACTGAGTTAATGTTTGGTTTAATTTCTTAGTGTAATGCCCCCCCCGTTTGATTTGGGTTGGTCCCCTTCTGTTTCTTCCACCTTTGTTCATTGTCTGTTTAGGTCAGTTTTGTTCTGTTACAGTTCTGGTTTCGTTGACCTCAGTTGGGCCCATCTTTCTTCATTTAGTCATTGACATTTTTTTTTGCATTTTTTACCTGAAAAAACCTGTTAATGCTGTCATGGAAAACACACAACTGTTCACACACACACTTTAATAGAACTGTTCATTGGACATGAGTCATAATAATAATGAACAGACAGAGTAAAAGGAGCAGATATGGAGGATTAAAGACAGAAAAGGATTAAAGGGAATTTAAGCACTGATACATGTTGGACATTCAGACTGCTGTCTTCATCTGAGGGTCAGTCTGCATCACAACTAAACAATACAAAAATAAGGCAGTGATTAAAAAAAATCATACAAGAAGTCCTAAAAAATACCACAAATATGTACAGAGATAAAAAAAAAACAAAACAAAACTATATATATATATATATATATATATATATATATATATATGTATATATATATATTTGACCAAGGGTCTTGTAGTCCATATTTAAAGACTTTAATTGACATTTGTTTGACCTTTCAAGGTCACTCCAGGTCAAAGGTCACGGCACCAAATGAAAGCCCATATGTGACTTCCTATCTATTATCAATAATTAGATCTGTGACAATTCCAAGAACAGAAGACTTCTGGTCAGCATTCAAATCAAATCAGTATAAACATTCCTCCCTTTGTTCCGTCAGGATCAACTAAACGTGAAAGAAAAATACACAAAAATATCATCGATCATAACAACGTTAGTATAAAATAGTAAAAAAAATATGTCAGATATAGAAACAATAACATATGGTTGGACCTTCACAGAATTCCAGCTCAGTCACATGACACCCTCACAGGTTTCAGATGAGACGTCATGGGCTGGAAGTAGAAAATCTTTGTGTCCAGAATGGAAGCGCTTTTTTTGGTGTGCATAAGGCGCACAGTATGAGCGAGCTGACTAGGAAGTGAAAACAACACATTTACAAACCGGCTGGGAGCTTCAAAGACGGCGTCTCAGCCGGAGTCAGAGAAATGGGAGGGGTCCAAATAAGAAGAGGGCGGAGTCTGAGGGCCAGGTTTAGAGTCAGTGTGGACCAGCTGATAGGTCAGGAGGGTGGGACTGAGTCTGGAGGAAATCCTGTTCCTGATCAGAGGACCAAGGCAGCAGGAACACAAACACAACAACACAGACGGCAAGGAATGGGCTCACTACTGTAAGGAAAACCTGCCCCCATGGGCCAGAGGTCAGCCACTGCCAAAGGGAGAATCCTTCGGGGGGGGGGGGCACATCACCATTAAACTGTCGAATTAGAAGCTCGTTTAAGTGATTGACTACATAGGTCAAAGTTCCTGAGACGTCGGGGATAAAAGTGCAGCATTCTTGTCCTATTATGTGACAAACAGCTCCTGAGGATGCCAGCATGTCATCTAGAGCTGCACCGTTCTGAAGGACAACATCTGTGAGGGCTTTGATTTGCACAGAAACAGCACCAAAGCCTTCTGTCACCCATTTGGTTCCATCCTCCAGATCTACAGCTGGATCATCAATGTCATGAGCCCATTTAGGAAGAGCCCACATGGGAAGACCAGCTGCCACGCCTTTGTCCCATTGGTTTATCCTGACTCCTGCTTTGGCCTCAGATCCACGGTGGACACCGGAATGTGGGCACATGGGTAATAGGGCAGAGAATAAGTCCGATTACCGACCACGAGGACATCAGGTAAGAGACGGCCAAGGGGATGAACTCCACACCAGTTGGGTGGGAGGAACTGGTAAACATCTGGACCACAAACCCAAACCGCTGCAGGAAGTGAACCAAATCTGTCATCATTGGTAAATAAAAACTGGTCCTGGAAACATGCCAATGACCATCGTGGTGTTGGACCGGGACAGTAACTGGACCTCGGTGAGGGAGTCGGTTTGTGAGCAAACGGGGGGATTTCCTCAGATAACCGCAGGTACCGTTGGTGGTGTGGTTACAGTGGTGGGCGGTACCAAGAAAATGTGCCCCATCCCAGCAGCGGAGGGTAAAACACAATGGAGTAACATACGCTGAGGGGTGAGTGACCATAATCGGTTCAAAGACGGTAGGCGTGTGATACTCAGATCCACTGTAACTGTGAATGGTATAACCTGCAAGGCACGGTCAGCTCAGACTGAGGCTAATATAGTAGAGTTTGTTCCACACTGAGGGGGAAATGACACCATCTGCACGTGGAACTAAAAAGGTCAGGGCAGCTAGGGTCATGGATACATTTAGCGACGCTGGAAAAAGGGGAGGGGCATCCTTTGCGGTCTGCGGGACATGGGTACAGACAGCGTTTAGAGAGATGAAGCTTTTTAGTGACAATTATGACAGACTTGAACCAGACATTGTTGTCATCAGAGAAAACACCTGGAACATTTGGGAGGGAAGAGGACGATGGAGGATGGAGTGAGAAACTGTTATCTATGGTAGAGGAAAGAAAGGGAACAACGGGATGACCCTGCAACAGCCACACAAATACATTATGAGGAGATACCGACAATTCCAAGAACACAAGACTTATGGTCAGCATTCAAATCAAATCAGTACGAACAGATCAATATCTTCAACTGTTTTCAACTCATAGCACTTTGAAATGGGTCCCATTATAAACCAATGGGGATTTAGAACATTTCAAAAATTCATATAAAATTCACAAATCAATATTTCCCAATTCTTTGAACAAACTTGGTCGACCTCAGCCCAAAGATGTTCCACAACAAATACCAATTCATTCTGACCGAAGGTTTTGGGGAAGAAGGTTCTGGAAAAACTGTTTATGGACCACAGCTGATCCCAGTCGTCCATCGGACCTTCAGGAACATCATCAGCAGGTCAGTCAGAAGGATGGTGTTTAGTGGATGTAGACTGTGTCGGTGGTTGTGTATCTCATCCTGTCTTCCGTCTCTTCAGTCTGAAGCGCCCCCTACTGGCCTGAAACAAACATACAAACATGTCATCATCATGTGTGTGTGAGTCCATGTCCAGTCCATTCAGTCACTGGATCCAATCAGCTGATCAGGTAAATCCTGCTGACATGGGATGGCTCTGAAAGCACACAGACGTTCAGTCTCAGTGTTTGTTTGTCTGGACTTTTCCTGGTGGACTGGAACAGACAGAAGGTGGACTAACTAAATCCAGGACTTGGACTCCACAGACTGGAGTTCCCATCCTCAGTCCTTCCAGGTTGGAGCTTTAGACCATCACATGACCTGAGTCATGTGATCTCATCTGTGTGGACATTTTCCAGATGAAACCCAGCCCAGTTCAACCAGTCAAACCATTCAACACACACATGAAGGGCACTGGTGTTGGACGGAGGAAAAGCACCATGAAGAACAACCACAGATAACAGAAGAACCACCGATAATGGAATAACTTTTGGTGGTACGTTATTGGCCCAGTAAAGGCCCAGTAAAAAAAATCCCCCCCCTCTGATTTTATCACAGTTCTATCTAATAAATCAAACTTAAATACAGTTATATTCATATATTTTTACATTATTACCTCAGTTATTACATTTGCAAAGAACTTTTTTTTTATCAGGACAAAAACATAAGTTATTCTGTTATCGGTTCAGGACCATTATTCCGTTATCGGCCGTTATTCTGTGATTGTCTTCTCCACACCATGAGTTTGGTAAACCTGCACAAACACATGTGTCAGATGTTGGAGGTAAACCCAGTTTGGCAGAAGCGTCCCATGTCAGCGTTGAAGTGTGTTAGTGTTGAATAAAGCTGTGAACTGACCCGACAGTAGAAGTAGAGGAAAATGGTCCCCGTGATCAGGATGAAGTGGACCAGCACCACCCTGATGATCAGGTTTCTCACCAAGTCTGAAACAACAACAACAACAACCATCAGAGTAGAGCTGAAGAGTCCTGACGTCTGGAAAAACTGACAAACTGCATCTGTTTGACACTATTCTGCTGATCACAGTGTGAACAGAACCGATCCCATCAACATCTGGAACACATTCACATCTACTGATGGAACACATGCACATCTACTGATGGAACACATGCACATCTACTGATGGAACACATGCACATCTACTGATGGAACACATTCACATCTACTGATGGAACACATGCACATCTACTGATGGAACACATTCACATCTACTGATGGAACACATGCACATCTACTGATGGAACACATGCACATCTACTGATTGAACACATTCACATCTACTGATGGAACACCTTCAGTGTGAAGAACATCTGCACTAACAGGACACATTCCCATCATGAGGCTGTTTGTGCTGAGCTCAGTGGGATTGTGTGTTTGAGTTCAGACTGCAGTTGGATTTGGCTCCAAATGGGAGTTGAGTTCACACACACAACTGTTAGTGTTGGAACAGAATCTGTTCAGTCCAGTGGCGGCTGCTCGTCTTTCAGACAGGGGAAGCTCATTGTCGGCTTACATTAAAAAAAAAAAAAAAAAATTTAAGAAAATGGTCAGTGACCTTATCGTACCCAGTAGGTGTCTTTTCCTTTTCCAGGACTGGACCAGTGTCCTCTGAATGTCCATCAGAGCTGGGCTGCTAAGACGGCCTTGGCCCAGTGTGTTGTGGGTGTCAGACTTCAGCCTTTTTAAACTACAGATGCTCCTTTCACTCCGACCTAGCCGACAGTTTGATTGATTTAACTATCTACAAAACGATATTAAACTCGAAGAAGGAATGATTAAATTATGGAACTGAAACAAGAAAACGCTGAAATTATGTTAAATTGAAACAAGGAAGTCCAATGAGTGTGTTTTATTTACAGTGCAAGAAATGAACGAGTAATTTCGTAGTGGTTTCTCTGATTTCACAGCAGAATGTGTGACAGTATTAAACTGAACTGTGTCAGTGAAGGAGGAGATCTGAAAACAGCTGTCAATCAAATGGGATTCAGCCTTTCGACCGATCCTCCAATCAGCACATGGGATTCTGGCGTCCGGCCCGGCTGAGCTCCGCCCACAGCTCCATTCACCCCCAGAGACGCCCGGCGTCCGGGGGCAGGACAACATCGTGGCATCTATCCAATTACCGTCCAGTTTTGAGGCAATGAAAAAAACAGTTCCACTCAGTCCCATTGAAGCCCAGAGACGGACACAGTCTACGGACAAATGCACTGAGCAGAGATGGAGGAGGAAACACAGACACGGGAATGGAGGAGAAGTGAACAACATCGCATCCGTTGATTTGTGATAAAGCTGATTCTGAACGAACTCATCTTTGAGATGAACGTGTTCTAACACATTTGTAGTTAATGAAATGTCAACACAACCGAACAGATTTAACCATTTAATTTTCATAATTTGAGGGGAAGCCGGGCTTCCACTGCAGTCTATGAGAAATCGCCACTGGTTCAGTCCTGGTGGTGGTGCTGGTGCAGTGGACAGCACTGTGGCCTCACAGCAACAAGGTCCTGAGTCCAGGTCCACTCATGGGGGTCAGTCTGAGGCCCACGCCCATTTTGGACCGTGACCCATATCTACAGCAGATATATGAGGACCATATCTGATGTTTTTGAAAGCACACTGACCGTAAAATACAACTGAAACACTCAGATAATGAAGATTTTTACGCAGCGATATAAATGACATGTTTAATCCACGTACACATAGTACTGTTTGAACATTTATCTCAGTTCAAGTTGAAGAATAACTCTTGAATAAATACAGTTTTGCTGTGAGCTGCTCTAAAATGTCCCAGTCACCTCATGTATTTCTCTACTGGTGAAGCTTGCCTCCCAGTTCAACTCATGGACGTCACTACTGATAAGTTCAGGGTCAGTTCTGTTCGCTGGAGAAGATGTTGTGTCTACAGAGGCTGGGAACTCACACTCCAATAGATACACGTCTACAACAACAATCACAACACTTTGCGTAGCACGTTCTAGTAGCAAAGACGTGAACTGACGGTCGGCAAGTGGCGTCAATAGGTGAGGTCCAATCAGAAGACGGAGTCGGATGACGTTGCAAAGTCCAACCTATTGTTTGTGGTGGAGACATCCAAGAAGATAATTATTGATCGGATCCGGAATTCGGGGCTTTTTGTGACTTGAGTTCCTTCAGGAGCTCTTGTCCAGAAAGACCAGCGCTGGCATTTAGGTTTCACATGTGATCCGAATAAATTCTTAAACTGAGACCAAGTGCGTCCTGATCTCGTCTTTGGAGCTTCCAATCAACGAACACCAAAAATGCTTCCAAAGTGCTGCCCACACAGGTGCCTGATCAAATATCTGACAACATTTGGACTACTGATCCAACATGACCCCCTCTAGACCCTGGACATGTGGACCACACACACACACACACACACACACATGTACAGATGCACCTTGAACTGTGGACACTAACTGGGCTTCACATTCAACTGGATGGACTGAGTTTAAACCTGGGTTTAAACTCAACTGTGGTTTGAACTGAGCTCAGATTAAA
This sequence comes from Sphaeramia orbicularis, assembly GCF_902148855.1. Taxonomy (NCBI): domain Eukaryota; kingdom Metazoa; phylum Chordata; class Actinopteri; order Kurtiformes; family Apogonidae; genus Sphaeramia; species Sphaeramia orbicularis. Next base: position 53,971,345 of record NC_043964.1, read on the forward strand.
GGAGTGTTTGTTGGTTCAGCCCAGTCTGTGACAGGTTCAACTGGACCGGCTTTACCTGATCTCAGTCCTACCAACGTGGTTCTGGTCACACCTGTTCACTGGAACATGGTCATGTGACTGTTACTGATGCATTGTGGGTGTTTTGTGTGTGATTGTCCCAACGTTACCTCCGACAGTGAGATAGAGGGCGGGGCTCTGAGACGACGAGAAGCTGTGGTTATAAACGTCCACGTGATAAACACATGTGTAGTTCCCTCGGTGGGCGTAGCCCATGGCAGACAACAGGAAGTGAGCAGAGTGATTGACAGCCGGCAGGGTGAGGTTCAGCGGCTTCTCGGTGTCGCAGATCAGCTGGAAGGAGCCTCCTGGGTACTGTGGTCGGACGGAGCATGTGACGGTGAAGTCGGAGCCGATGAGCACCCGGAACCCCTGCTGGTAGACCCCAAAGACCCCGTCAGACAGGGAGATGTTGGGCTGAGGCAGCAGATCTGTCCACACACAGAGACATGATTGGACCAAGCAGCACACATGAGCACAAACAAGCAGTCAGAGAATCCATCCTCCTCAGAGACACAGATGGATCTGATCCACAGGAGTTTGGGATGGGATGAACACTGACCAATGAAAACATGAGGAATGGGTCATTTAGAGCACAGCTGACCTTCAAAGGCATTATGGGTAAAAAATGACACGTGGTGGTTTTACAGTCTCACATGTCAACATTTGGTCCTTTTGTCCTAAATGAGACTAATGTGAAATCTGTTTGTGTTTTCAGCCTCATCTGGTCCAAATAAAGACGTTCATTTGGGATCTGGACGTTCCAAAGGTCAAAGGTCAATATTTGACACATTTGACCGAAAAAACAATGAACTGAGACAAAATAATCAACTGATGAAATGAACAGATTCATTAGATGTAACTTTAAACGTCAGAGTCAGAACCATCTGGTCACTGAGAATTCAGTTCAGACACAGTTTGTGTCCATTTGTACCTGAACACACCACGTCCACACCAGATGTGTGATTAAAGGAATTATATGGTTCAACACAGTCCCTGGGTCCAGATGTCAGCTTTACACAAGGAACTGAGACCCTCCACACAAGTCTGTCTGTAGAATTATCTGTTCTGTTGACTGAAACAGCTGATCCACAGTCCAGATGTTGACACACAGCAGATCCAGACTTCAGGTCCCAGCATTTATCGGGGTCTCCTACTGGTCTCCACTGTCCCTGGTATTGGATCTCCAAAGTACCAGCACAGCGGCTCGGCTGTCTCACCAACCTGAATCCACCTGGATCTGAGCAGAGACACAAAGACATGAGTCACAGGAACACACTGTCGTATGAAAGCCACGCCCCCTTGGTACCTGAACAGGTGAGTCCAGCAGCTTTTCCATTTGAGCAGGTCTTCCCAGCGGAGCTGGACCTTCTACAGTCCAGGACAGCAGACTCATTGCCTTCACACTGGAGCTCACTGGTCCAGACTGGAGCCTCCCCCTCTCCATAGAGCCCCCCCTGGAGGAGCCCAGGAGCCCCACAGCCCAGCTCCCTACAGACCACCTGGGCATCGTTAAGGTCCAAATCCTCTTCACACACTGAGGACCAGGACTGGTTGGACCGGACCTCCAGTCTGCCTGAACAATGACTGGAACCATGGACCAGTCTGACAGAGTCTGTGGACCCACAACAACACACACACATGTTTAAAGACACAAAAGCCCCTGGACAGACGGCAGTGTGAGGGTGGACTCTGGAACCCTTTCAACCCTCAGCTGAAAATGGACCGCCTGCACTTTTTATTTTTGACCAGAAAAAGGGCAGAACATATGCTGTGAGTTCGTCATTTTGCCCATATTTCCAGAACACCTAGAACATTCAAAATCTAGTCATTTACAATTTAATAATAATAATAATAATAATAATAATAATAATAATAATAATAATAATAATAATAATAATAATAATGGATTAGATGTTTACAGTGCTTTTTGGGACACTCAAAGCACTTTACAATTTCCTGCATGTTCTAATTCTGCTAAAACAGCTTCTTCTCCAGATTCTAGTTCAGGTCTGAGTGAAATGACCGTAATGACCCAATAAAACCTGTAAAGCACAACGTCTTAAACAGTGAAACAGTTCCATCCATCCAAACTGCAGATGCACAGGGTGTGTCAGCGATGACACGTCAGGTTTGAAACACTTAACAACACATCTGTTCATTTTGAAGAACGGAGTACAATATATAACAGAACAGTTCTATACAGTCTATTGTCACAGCGATAAATACAACAATTATGAGAGATAAATAATGGTTGGTTACCCACAGAGATGATTAGAAGGATCAAATATGCAATAATTCTAAATACTACTACTAATAATAATGGCTGCATGTTCAAATGTTCTTCCACGTTCCCTGTGCAGAACCATGTCTGTGCACATGTGTTCTCACATTCATCTGCAGAAGGTTTTCAGTTCTCAGCAGAAAATCTGAATTCATGGGCCCGACTGGCCACATAACATTTGGAAATATGACGGATGATGGAAAGTGGACTTTTACAGAAGCAGGAAACATGTATTATCTGAAAAGAAACTGGTAATAGGTCCATTTGGATTTGAACAAATGCTTTTTTTCCAGAAGTGTGGACAAAATGTCAGTTGAACATGAACTAAACCACTGAACTGTGGAGGAAACACCATGTTAAAATGAAAGATTAAAGCGATCTGGACTCTTTCAAAGCCTCCTGTCAGTCATTAGTGACACAGGAACTAAATAGGACTCATGGACCAGTTCAAGCAGAGACACAACGTCCTCAAAGAAAACAGCAGAACACAGAACACACCAATAAAAGGCCTTTTAGTGTTGAATGTGGAGCTGAAGGACACAGTGAGTGTGTGCTGTTGTTGACCTGGATTCCAACAGAGGGCGCTGTCTACATTCAGACTGGACTCAAACAGGCCTCAGGTCCACTCTGTGGATCCTCAGTCACAGGTTAGAGTTAGTTGAACGTCAGCGCTGGTGGACACACAGTCATTCTGAAGTCAGACTGAACATTCAATATGTGTGAGTGGGGTCTGTTCAAAGGCACACACACAATCCCAGTGGTCAGTGAATGCACCATAATGCAGTGGGTTTGATCAGTGACCTGTGCACTGGTTCATCTCAGACCACTGGAAACATGTGGCTCATGTCAAACATCTGCATTTAAGGACATGCTTTAGTGTCAGTGATGTTTCCATGGTGTCCTCAGAGTCCAGCAGACCCACATAGAGCTGGAAAAAGAGCACATGGACCAACACAAAGTCCAGTTCAAACTAATGGACTCAGTCCTTCTGAGCTGTTCAACAGCCTGTTGGAAAGCAGAGTCATGTGACCACGTTCATGGACTGGAACTGAATTCAGCTGCATGTGTTTGATGGTTCAGTCCAACTGTCTAATGTGTGGACCTGGTCTGACTGGGTTTGGTTTGACCCAGTTCAGATAAAACACACCTGAATGGACTCATGGAAGAACTCTGACAGAATCAGGACCATCATCAGTAGACTTACCTGAACAGGTGAGGGACAGGGGGGGGGCAGTGTAGTAAGGATCTGTTCTCACACAGTCCGTCAGTGCAGATGTACAGAGAGCACAGATGGGGCTGATGAACCACACAGGAACATATGAACCAGATATTCTCCCAGAAACAGCAGATCCACAGTCTAGTCGACGACATAGGATATCTGCTGCCTTCAGGGTCCAGATGTCAAACGAATAATAATCAGATCCCACATCTCTCCATTCTCCATGATGTTGGATCTGTACTGTACCACTACAGCGACTGGCTCCTCCCACCAGTCTGACATCATCAGGATCTGATCAAATACAAGTGACAGATAAATGAGATCAAAGTGAGTGAACTGATGTCAGCTGGTGTCAGTCAAAGCTCCGCCCACCTGTGCAGGTAAGGTCCACAGCTGTTCCAGATGAGCAGGTCTGTGCCCCTGAGCTTCCACAGTCCAGCAGAGCAGACTCATGGCCTTCACAGGTGAACGTCTGCACCACAGGAGCCTCCGCTGCTCCAGAGAGCGCCCCCTGGAGGAGCCCAGGAGCCCCACAGCCCAGCTCCCTACAGACCACCTGGGCACCATGAAGGTCCAAGTGTCCTTCACACACTGAGGACCAAGACCTGGACTGGTTAGACCGGACCTCCAGTCTGCCTGAACACACACTGGACCCATGGACCAGTCTGACAGAGTCTGTGGACACAGATGGAAGAAGACTGGAATCAAACTACAGTCTGAAGTGGACTCTAAGGGACTCTGGTGGACTGGAGTAGACCGGGGTCTGGGGCTTGGACTATATAGTGGATGTTATTGGACTGTAGTGGACTGGAGTAGACCATGGTCTGGGGCTTGGACTACATAGTGGATTTTACTGGACTGTAGTGGACTCACATTCATATGTGTTGGTGTTTGTTTCTTGTGTGTGTGACATGATGTTCATCAGCTGTTTGTTTGTGGACGTGGATATTATTGGTTGTTTATTTTTACTTTTATTCCTCATTTTGGATCCATCTAAAAACAGGTTTTGATCATCTCCACAATATAGCCAGAGTGGGTCCAGTTCTGTGTCCGGCCCATACGTAGATGTTGATGCCTGCTTTTATCTCCAGTAGAACTGACTACAGTAATGCTCTGCTTCCTGATCTTCCTACAGATAGAACTTCACACCTCCAGCTTCTGCAGAACTCAGCCACTCGTGTGCTGACGAAGACCAGAAGGTGGGCTCACATTACAGAGGTTTGAAAACCACTGCATTGGCTCCCCCTGGGTTTCAGGGCTGGTTTGAAGATCCGTTGAATGGTTTCTAAATGTCTTCATGGTCTTGCTCCTTCTTATCTCTTTGACTCACTTTGACCCTCTGAACCCTGGTGGACCCTGAGGTCCTCTGGCACTGGACTGAGAACTGTTCCATGAAGAAACACTCAAACTAAGGCTGAGGCAGATTTACAGCATTATGACCCTGACCTATGGAACAACCTGAGGAGAACCTGAGGGGGACCTGTGGGCTGCAGAGAATGGAGACATTTGAAAACCAGGCTCGACACCCACCTTTGAATTTGGCTTAAACTAATGCTTCTGTTTGATCTGTTTCATGTTGTATATTTATATTATATTTAGTTTAGTAATAATATGGGTGGAGGTGTGTGTGTGTGTGTGTGTGTGTGTGTGTGGGGGGGGGGGGTTGTACAGAGGTTTTAGATGTAAATCACTTTGTGCTACATTTTTGGTGTATGAAAACTATTACAAAAATAAACATTGATTTTATTGATCAGTTTGTGTGAGTTCACATTAAATGTGAGTTGAAGTCTTGGACCGACCAGGATCTGAGAGTCCACAGAGTCTGGAGCCCACAGTGACAGTGGAAGGGTTAGGGTTCAGTGTTAATGCTCTTACCTGAACAACTCAGCTCCAGGGGTGTATAGACATCTGTCTTAGATATAAAACAGTTCCTCAGTTCAGATTCATCACAGTCTGGTCTGATCCCCCAACTACCTATAACGAAACCAGTCCATCTGCCTCTCAGTGAAACTGCAGATCCACAGTCCAGTTCTGCACAAACTCTGTTTCCTAACTTCCTGTACCAGTATTTCCCATCCACTGGTTTCCACTTTCCATCCTGTCGTTTCATCTCCAGGTCACCATGACAACGACTGGCTCCTCCCACCAACCTGAAGTGGACAGACCCTGTAGAAATAAGACAGACCAGTCAGAGTCCAGTCCAGAACCAGCCCAGCCCATGTGGACCACATGGACTGGATTATTGACCACATGTGGTTTCCATGTGTGAACAGTGTTTTCAGTCCCACTGACAGATTTTGTGTCCAAACGGACTCAGTTCATCCCTCATTCATTCAGTCAGTGAATTGAATGGCTCAGTCTGCTCCTGTTTGTCAGTGTTTCCTTCACTTGTGGATCTTTAAAGCCACACTTGTCCAAATGTCAGGAACAGGAGCTGAGCGTGCTCAGTGGAGCTTCTGTAAACCCATCCTTCCTGAATCCTCTGCATTGGCTCCAGTTTGTTCAGATGAAAACTACCTGAACCAGGATATTCAGCTTCAACCCAGTTCACATCCCTCCTTTGTGCATTTCTTACCTGTTGCAGTGCTGTTGTTTTCAGACAGGAGCCCTGCAGGAAAAACACAAAGGACAGCCATGAAAACAGGACAAGATTCTGATGACAAATCAAACATGTCCACATGAGTGAAGAAACAGGAAACTGAGGCTGATCAGGTTGGATCCAAATCTGTCTGAACTGTGTTTGTGCTTTGACTTTGACAAACGGCGTCTAAATACCAGAGCAGCACATGAGACACAGATGAAGGTTCAAATCCAAATATATGACATGATTGAACAGCAGCAGATGAACCACCACAAGATGAAACTGACACATTTAGGTTGAGCAGGATCACTTACACACAAATACTGTTGTGTTTCTGAAGTAATTTACCAGCATTTATTAGAATATGATCCTCTGTGTTCATTAAAGCTCAGAATAAATTCAAAGGTTCTTCTGTAAAAACAGATCAAACTGAATAAACAGTGTCTTTTTCTGTCCAATCTGTCCTGAACTGAACAGAAACCCAGTGTGTCCATCCACTGGCACTGATCCAACTGCATGGGTTTATTAGTTTTTATTCAATTTTATTCAGTTTGAGGCTTATTTTGTTCATTTTGCTGGTTATTTTTGTCCATTTGTTATTCATTTTGTTCATTTTATTGATCATTTTTTGTATTGTCTTGCTTATTTTATTTATTTTTACATAATTTCAAAAAAAAATGTTGCATTTTTTTCATTTCACTTGTTATTTTAGTACATTTTTTTGTTCATTTTATTTATTATTTAATATTTACGTCCGCCAGGAGGTATTGTGATCACTTTGCTTTGTAAGGTTGCATGTTTGTTTGTTTGTTTGTTTGTTTGTTAGCAAGATAACCAATAAAGTTACGGATGGATTTTCAAGAAATTTTCAGGAAATGTTGAGACTGGCACAAGGAAGAAATGATTAATTCTGGGGGTGACGGGGGGGGGGGGGGGGTGATCTGTCTTGGTGGAGTATAACATGTAAAACATTATCTGTTGAACTGAAACAGTGAGGCCCGATCCCAGTTCACCCCTTGGCCCCTCCCCCTTAGCCCTACCCTTCCATTTTGTGTGTTCACGTGTAAGGAGTAGGGGTGTTCTGACATAAAATCTGCCATAATTCAGTTCCACTCATGGGTCAGATGGAGGTAAACACAGAAAACAGAGCAGCAGTGACCAAAGAAACACACAAATGGACAGATTTACTTTAGAAACTAGAAGAGCACTCGGAGAGCGCAGACCTCCACCAAGACTGATCTGCCACTTCCTCCATCAAGACCAAAATGTAATCGTTTTTCCTTGTGCCAGTGTCAACATTTACTGAAAATTTCATGAAAATCTGTTCATAACTTTGAGTTATCTTTCTAACAAACAAACAAACAAACACACAAACACACAAACACACAAAACAAAGTGATCACAATACCTCCTGGCGGAGGTAATCAGACCTATTAAATGCTGAATATAAGGAAACCTGAACAGAATATGATAAACAACAACTGCCCAAATAACACCAGAACCAAATCCAGCCAACATCAGCTGTTCACATGAATCTGCTGTGACAGAGTGACTGCATCAGAGGAAAGAAAGAGAACAAGGAAAGAGACTGAGACTGAAGAACACGGACATGGAACCACAACCACACCCCCTCCAAGGACCAGGGACCCACAAAGAGGGCCCCAAGAACCAGCAACCACACCCAACTTTATGGACAACAGTGGAAAAGGATTTCTCACCTGAACAAATGACACCAGCGTCCTCTCGGTGTCCACAGTCCTCTGTTCCAAATCCTGGGTGTGGACACTCAGTCAGAGAACTCTCACTTCCTGAACAGGCCACATCATCGAGCCAGATTGGACCAGAACCTCGACCAAAGTGGGCGGAGCCTAGGGCACGCACTGCCGTCCCACAGTTCAGCTGTCTACAAACCACCTGAGCATCATTTAAGTCCCATCCATCATCACAGACTGTTCCCCAGGTACCACCATGGAAGACCTCAACCCTACCAGAGCACCGAGTAGAACCAGGACCAACCAGTCTGATGTGATCTTTAGGAACAGAAAACACATATTTACCAAACACTTTAAAGGTCTTTGATTAAAACAAACAAGTACAGCCTAAATTAAAAATGTTTGATTAACATCAGTAAAACAGTCAATTATTTTCCAATCTCAACTCACATTACAATGAAACACACACATACTGTGAAATAGAACTTCTTGTTTCAACGTAAAAATATGAGTAAAAGGGCTGCCTTAAATTTTTATGTCAAATGAAAAAACAGAACTTCTTCTGTTAACGTACGTCGTGTTGTCTCAATGAAATATCCTTTCTCGTGTCTACGTCTGCCTTTGTTTTTGGACACAGATTTGTTCATTAGTTGAACTTGTTTTAAGGTTGTTTGAACAAAAAAAATAAAAAATTAATCCAGTTGAATAAAAAATTTTATGATGTAGACCAGGGGTGTCCAGTCCTGGTCCTCCAGAGCTACTATCCTGCATGTTTTAGATGGATCCCTCTTCCAGCACACCTGACGGTCGTTCTCAGACTTCTGCAGAGCTTGATGATAGGCTTAAAACATGCAGGATAGAAGCTCTAGAGGACCAGGACTGGACACCCCTGGGGCCTGTTTCACAAAACTAGGATTCCGTCATCCAGGATAACTGACTAAGCCGCGTTCAACGAATCCAAAACATGGGAGTCCAGACTTAATCGGTTTCACACAGACCAAGCCAGGATGAACGGACACAGATTCATCAGCAGGTGGAACTCATCCTGGATAAGTGCGCACACCCGGCTTCCTCAAATAGACCCCGACACTGATCACAGATTCACCGATTCACCATGGCAACTAGAGCAGCGGACTTTACCCCGTCGGACGCAAAACTCCTCATTTTGGCTAACGAGGAAGTAAAGGAGCGAATGAAAAAGAAAGACAACACCACCACAGTTACAAAAACAACCAGAGACAGAAGTAAAGGACTGCAGACTACCTGAATGAGGAAGGAGAGCACAAACACACACTGACTGTTCCACTGAAACCATCACAATTACAACCAAAGAGTTAATTAACATCTGTGAAAACGAAGTTGTGTAATTGTAAGTTAAAGTGACTGCAGATGTGAGGGAAACTGTGGAAATGTAACTGCATCAGACTGAAGAACTGATAAATAGATGAACTCACTGACTTCAGTGAATTTACCTTTGGGATAAATAAACTTATCTTATCTGATCTTATCATGATTTATGACTTTATGATATTGTTAATTAACCCATAAAGACCCAAACATCTATCACCAACCAAAACCATCTACTGATCTAAACTGTTTAATCCCTGTTGATCCACTAATCCTATCAATACATGTCAATAATTGGTGTCAAATACAGTTTGTCATCTTCTCATGGTCATCAGATATGACCCATTTGGATGTTCAGAGGCTCCGTAGTTACCATGGAAACACCGTCATCTTCTCCAACATTGATTCTCCAGCCAAACCCATGCAGTTGGATCAATGCCAGTGGATGGACACACTGTGTTTATGTTCAGTTAATGACAGATTGGACTGAAAAAGACACTGTTTATTCAGTTTGATCTATTTCTGATAGAAGAACCATCAACTGTAATCTGAGCTTTAATGAACATCTACATGATCAGTGAATTAAATATAGGAAAATATCTGATTTAGACTGATAAAGTACAAACTACAGAAGATAATATCAGAATGGAGAAAAATCACTGAAGAAAGGTTCAACATGGAGTAAAATCATTAGTGAACTGACACTCCAGTAGTGCTGGGCCTTTATGGGTTAATGAACACTGTTCAGTGTTTGGTTTCATATTCTTCATCTGATCATTTCAGATGGTCCATGCTGACTGTCTCATCAGTGTTGTGTCTCAGTGGTCTGGTTCTGGTTCTGGTTCTGGTTCAGTCCACGACTCCTGAGTCTATCAGACCTCTGGAATCTGTCAGCGCTGATCACATGGTGAACCACACAACCACTATTAACAACCACTGTTTACATCAGATCTGTGTCCAGAATGGAACTGGAGTTATGAGGTTGTGATGCTGAGGTTTTGTGCTGACAGGTGAATTGTCTGGTGTGTTTCTGGGGGACAGGGGGTCTATCTGGGGGACAGGGGGTCTATCTGGGGGACAGGGGGTCTACCTGGGGGACAGGGGGTCTACCTGGGGGACAGGGGGTCTACCTACCACCCTTTTCTCCTGACACCATACTCAGACCCCCAGGAACCACATCAGGCCTACAGTCATGCCCATACCAGGACAAGGACCAGGATCCATATGACCTTTGACCTCCTGAAGGAACGCTTTCACTGTCTGCACCACCTAAGGCTCCGCCCTTTGAGGTCATGTGACATCACTGTGGCCTGTGCTGTCCTCCACAATGTGGCCTGAGGGAGGGAGCACCCCCCCAAAAAAAAGTGCATCACACATGGACTGAGACAATCCTGCCATCCTCCCTGATGACCGCAGTGGTCAGCTGGTCAGGGACCAATATGTGTTCAATTATTTTAGTTCACGTGCATGATTTAAGGTAAATATGTCCTGCAGGGGCAGAGGAATTTGTGGGTTTTTTCTTTTTTTGTTATTCAATTTAAATTGAGTTGGCCTGTTTTGATGTTTGTGTTATAAACTGTATGTATACTGTATTTATACTGTATGTATACTGTGTATATACTGTGTGTTTACTGTGTGTACTGTGTTGCAGGGAGTCTACTGCATCCATTCATTTGTCTGTTCATTTGTTACCTATGGATTTGTCCTGCATTTCTTTCAGTGTACAGACGTGTATTTCTTTCAGTGTACAGATGTGTATTTCTTTCAGTGTACAGACATGTGGGCTGTATTCTACATTTAAATGTGTATTTATTCTTCTGTTCTCTCATATGTTTTGGTTCTGTTCTTTCTATCTTGTACAGTCTGTGTGACTTCAGTTTTAAAGGAGCTGATGGTTTTACTTGCTTTGATTGATCCTTATTCAATAAAGGAACATCATGTTACTTTTTGTGTATTTATATTTATATGACATATATAGTCTGTGGGAAACTGTCAGTTATCTAAGTATAAATAATACACAGACTGAAAGGGTCAATGTAATCAGATTCCTTGGAATAACTATACAAAAGAAGTGCAGTTGTTTATGTTGTAGTTCATGGAGGTGTGGGGGAATACTGACTGAACTAATACAAATCCAATCAGTATTATTCAGAAAAGGCCAATACCACTGATCAATACAGTGTCCTATAGGAAACACACACACATCAGTTTATGATTAAATTAAAAGGTTTAAAGTTTAGTGACTTAGTCCACTTTAAATCAACACAATTTCTGTTCAAAATAAAAAATCAGTTGCCTGTTCATATTCAGAGCTTGATTAAAATATGGGAAAGTATTTCTAATTTCAGAGGAAGTCATGTGTTCAATAAACCTTCTGTTAGAACAAATATGAACACATTTAGTCTGTGTGTTGGAGGAAATGTTTGGAACAAGTTCAGTCCTGAGTTCACAGACTGTCCAACACTATTTATGTTTAAAACTAGGTTTAAATGTCATGAAAATATATGAAGAATGTGAATGTTCATTTTTCCACTCAAACTATTGAATTGTATAGTTTGTTGTTGTTTCTATTGTTACTAAGCTAAAGGCACTGGTATCTATTTTATTTCATTTTGTTTGGTGAAATGAATGGGGGGGCGGGGGGGGGGGGGGATGATCTTAGGCTTCAGCCTATTCCTTTACAGACTCTGTAGTTTTTAAACATTGGATCTGCATAAATGTCTAATGTTTGAAATGTCTGAATAAACACAATTGAACTGAACTGATCTAATGATTGCAAACTCATCTAAAATCATCATTTATGTAAAATTACTGAAATTAATAATCACAAATGTTTCTGTACTGACAGTGGGTCTAGATACTGTGATTCCATTGTTTAATGGGCAGTGGAAGAACTATTGGTTCCATTTGTGGAGACTGTTACTGAGATAAGGGATGAGATTAAATAAATCCTGAACTTAGCCTGGTCTGGACCAGGCTAACTCCACAGAATAAATCTCCATGGTAACTTATGTCAAAACATATCCTGCTTTCCCCTATCCTGCTTTTGTGAAACCGGATCATGGATAAGTTGAGCCAGGATAACCAACATATCCTGGCTTTATCCCTTATCCTAGTTTTATGAAACAGGCGCCTGGAATATGAACAGGAGGCACATAGCATCCACACAAATTCTAGATGTGAAACCAGTAAAACCTCTTGTTCCTATTCATACAGTCACTAATCATCTTTAACCAGGTGGTGATCACATACTGAGTCCCAGCTCCACTTGATCTGTTCACAATCAACCACATCGGCACAAGCATCTCATGAGGAAAGGTCCAAGTATTGTATTCCAACTTTATGGACAACAGTGGAAAAGGATTTCTCACCTGAACAAATGACACCAGCGTCCTCACCATGTCCACAGTCCTCTCTTTCAAATCCTGGGTGTGGACACTCAGTCAGAGAACTCTCATTTCCTGAACAGACCACATCATCGAGCCAGATTGGACCAGAACCTGGACCAAACTGGGCGGAGCCTGGGGCACTCACTGCCGTCCCACAGTTGATCTGTCTACAAACCACCTGAGCATCATTTAAGTCCCATCCATCATCACAGACTGTTCCCCAGGTACCACCATGGAAGACCTCAACCCTACCAGAGCACCGAGTAGAACTAGGACCAACCAGTCTGATCTGAACTCCTATCAGATACAAAACATCACATACATAGAATATTAGATTAAATATTTGACCCAGTGTGAACTGAAATGGAACACAGGATAATGGACTGACCTGCAGCAGGTAAGGATGAGGTGAAGAGGAGACACACTAGAAAAAAGAAAAAAAAAACAAAACATGACATGATTTATTACAGTTTTTACTGTCATATTCACACACATTTAGGCCCAACTCCAGTTCACCCCTTGGCCCCTCCCCCTTGGCCCCTCCCCCTCAGCCCTTGCACTTGGCACTACTCCTTGAAATGGAGCTGTAAGGGGTAGTGGTTGAAACATTCCCCTCTGAAATGGGACAACCCTTCATCAGTCATCGATGCTTCTATAAACAGATGTTCTCCATGTGGTCAGCAGCTGGAACCGTCTGTGTTCCATGGGCTTTGGACGTCTGTTTACGTCTGTTAACTGCAAACTGCACAAATGACACCTAGAACACACTGAAACCACATTAACCCATAAGGACCCAGTGTGACATTTGTGACAGTTCCCAAATGAATTTTTCTCCATATTTAACCATCCTTAAGTGGTTTATCACCAATTATTGTAATATTATTTATTGTATTTTGTGTTTTTTTCAGTGAAAATCGGGTATTTTCTGACATTTAATTTACTAATCATGTAGATGTTCATGAAAGCTCAGAGTAAAGTTGAGGATTACTATTTGAAAAATAGAGAAAACTGAAGAAAAAGTTACTTTTTCAGCAAAATATATCATTTATTGAACATAAACCCAGTGTGTTCATCCACTGTCATTGATCCAACTCCATGGATTTTACTGGTGAATCAATGTTTTAGAAGATGACTGTGTTTCCACGGTAACTACGGAGCTTCTGAACGTCCAAATGGGTCATATCTGATGACCATGAAAAGACGAAGAACTGTATTTTACACCAATTATTGACATGGATTAGTTGATCATCAGGGATTAAACAGTTTATATCAGTAGATGATTTTGGTAGATGGTGGTTTGGGTCTTAATGGGTTAAACAGACAATTAAATGATTCAGTTGTTACCTCTGCCAAGGAGGTTATGTTTTTGCCAGGGTTTGTTTGTTTGTTTGTTTGTTTGTTTGTAAGCAAGATAACTGAAAAAGTTATGGATGGATTTTCATGAAATCTTCAGGAAATGTTGATACTGGCACAAGGAACAAATGATTACATTTTGGTGGTGATCCGGGGTCGGGCAGATCTGCCTTGGTGGAGGTCTGCGCTCTCCGAGTGCTTTTCTAGTTTCTGAAGTAAATCTGTCCATGTGTGTGTTTCTTTGGTCACTGCTGCTCTGTTTTCTGTGTTTACCTCCATCTGACCCAGAATTCTCAGACCCCTGTGTTTGTACTGTGGTCCTGAAAAATCTCCCTCCGCCTTAGCACCTCCCCTCCGACTCATCAATAATCGGGACACCCCTATCCTTTCACGTGAACGCACAAAATGGAGGGGTAGGGCTAAGGGGGAGGGGCCAAGGGGTGAACTGGGATTGGACCTAGTGTTTCAGTTCCACATATAATTTCCATGTTATACTCTTTCAAATGAAATCTAATCCAATCAGACTGGCCCATCGACCACAACAGCTCCTCTACAGTGACTCATGCTGCCGTATCCATAATCTCTACTGTGATGATAGACAGCTGTCACTCAGTGGACAATGAATGACAAAACACATCCTACAAGAATGAGGAAATTAAATATATGTGTTTCTGTCAAAATTCTTCTGAATGGTTTTGAGTTTCATTTTAAGAAGAAAAAATGTGACAGCTCCTGTCATAGCAGTGAAAAGTAAATACAGTCAATCTGAAACTCTGCTCGAATTATGTTGAAATTTTTTTTTGATACCTCCATAGAACAGAAAAAGTGTGAACATCTGAGTAGAACATCATATTAGGCCTGTGCTGTAGGACTGATACTACTGATGTGAGTGTTCTGCATAGAACTGGAGGAGACAGTTTTCCTTTTTTTAAACCTTTAAAGACCCAAACGTCCACATTTAACCTAAACCATCTACTGATCTAAACTGTTTAATTCCTGTTGATCCACTAATCCTATCAATCCATGTCAATAATTGGTGTAAAATACAGCTCTTCATCTTTTCATGGTCATCAGATATGACCATATTTGGAGCTCAATAGTGGTCGTCGTAAACAAGTCTCAGTTTCAACTGTGAAGAGAAGACTTCCAGTTGCAGATTTTTATGGGTGGAGTTGCAGCAAAAAAGACATTGCTGAGACTTCAGAATTAGAAAAAGAGGCTGGCCTGGGCCATGAAACAGCACCAGTGGACTACTGAAGACTGGAAGAAGGTGTTATGGACTGATCAAACCTGCAACTGGAAGTCTTCTGTTCACAGTTGAAACTCAGACTTGTTTACTACGACCACTATTGAGCTGTGCTTTCAGCTGTTGTCCTGTGAGTCTCCTATCACTCAAGCTGTAAAGGTGGATGTTTGGGTCTGTAAGGGTTAAAGGTGGAGGGGTGAAGGGCGAAGGGGGGAGAACAAGGAAGAAAAAGTTGGCGAAGACTCACAAGAAAATATCAACAATATCAACAATAAGAACCATGGAGATAATTATAATGGAAACAATAAATAGAACCAGAACTGAGTAAAACTGGGCAGAAGAGAAAGAAAGAAAGAAAGAAAGAAAGAAAGAAAGAAAGAAAGAAAGAAAGAAAGAAAGAAAGAAAGAAAGAAAGAAAGAAAGAAAGAAAGAAAGAAAGAAAGAAAGAAAGAAAATGACAATAAAATAAATAAGACCTATTAAATGCTGAATATAAGAAAAGAAAACCTGAACAGAATATGATAAACAACAATTGTCCAAATAACACCAGAACCAAATCCAGCCAACATCAGCTGTTCACATGAATCTGCTGTGACAGAGTGACTGCATCAGAGGAAAGAAAGAGAACAAGGAAAGAGACTGAGACTGAAGAACACACACATGGAACCACAACCACACCCCCTCCAAGGACCAGGGACCCACAAAGAGGGCCCCAAGGACCAGCACACCAGCAGCCGCCGAACACCACAAACCAAACACGCGCATCCAGAACGCCACCCCACTCCACACACACACACACACACACACACACACACACACACACACACACACACACACACACACACACACACACACCCCACCCCCCACACACAATATCAGCAGCACCACTGTGAGTCCCCCTGAGGCACAGCAGCTGAACACAGCCCCAGCGCCAACCGGAGCCCAAAGCAACACCAGCCGCTGGGACCCTCACCATGACCCACCCCCCCCCCCCCCACAAACCAGCACACACACACACACAGACACACCTTTCCCGGTCCCACCACGCCCTGTGGCGAGCAAGAGGACAGCCATTTATTTCGGATGTGCAACAAAACAAAAGTAATCCTACTTTGTCCTTTGAAATAAAACAGACTGTAAGAAAAAAAACAAAAACGTATAAATAAACATGAAAACAAAGTCTGACTTCATTCACACATTTGAAAAGGAGTGGGAGGAAGTAGAACTTATTTAATCCCACCCCTTCTCCTACATACACACATAGACACACACATACAGTATAATTTATATATTTGTATGGATGTCGTATGTATGTTTATTAATATTGATATTTATGTAGTATACATGTATTTTTTATATATGTATAGATGTAGTATATCTGTTTATTAATATGGATATTTATATGGTACATATATATGTGCGTACATACAGTGCATACACACATACTTACATACACACAGTATGTTTTATATATTTCTATCGATGTAGTATATCTGTTTATTAATATGGATATTTATGTAATATATATGTTTTATATATTTGTATAGATGTAGTACACACACACACACACAAACATACACACACACTCACACACACACCTCCACCCATATTACCAGTGCTGATATGTTCAAATAACACAGAAAAAGACTGACTGAGAACAGGAAGTAAAAGAGGAGGTGTGGGGATGTTAGGACACACACACACACACACACACACACACACACACACACACACACACGTACACAGACAGACATACACACACATTTACACACATACAGTTCAACACACTTGCACAAAAACACACACTCACACACAGACACATATACATGTACACATACACACACACATACATGTAAACACACATGCACAAAAACACACAAGCAAAAACACACACACACGCACACACATACACGTAAACAAACATGCACAAACATACACACGTGCACGTAAACACACACAGACTGAACACAGGAGAAGCAGGAAGTCAAAGAGGCGGGGCTATCACAGGGAGCCATCCACACCAGGGGGCAGGCTCCGCCTCCAGACACCAGCACCCACCAACCTAGAGCTACATTCTGACCAGAGAGAGAGAGAGAGAGAGAGAGAGAGAGAGAGAGAGAGAGAGAGAGAGAGAGAGAGAGAGAGAGAGAGAGAGAGAGAGAGAGCGTGCACCAGGACATGTGGGCAGCAGGGACCCCCACCCCACCAGGGAGGAGCAGACCCCAAGACGGAACCACAGCCACCCCCTGGTGTGGAGGACCCCCCCCCAAAGAAAGACTGGAGAATAGAAATATACAAGAGGAAAAAGAACAAACACAAGCACTGGAGAAAAGAATCTAAATATAAGACATAGAAATAAATAGTGAGTATTTTAGTGAATGTGAATGTTTGTACAGTGACCCAGTTTAGTGCCGTCATTCTGGGTTCATTTTATAAACTATAAATAAACTACATTTATTCAAATACACTGATATTTGACTGTTATATTATTTATGTCATATTCTAAACACACAGTGTTTAAATTAATAAATGCATATATCTGTGCAAAATACATGTGAATATATTGTTAATATTATTTGTATGTTGTAAATATTGTAAATATTGTAAATAAATGTATATGATATTGATAATTGAAATAAAAATGTTTAATTTGATATTTCCTTTTGTTGTCCATCTGTGACGCTGACATTTGTCTAAACTCTTTCTAATTTAGGTTTGATCATATTTTTTTTTTCCTCTATAACCAATTATTGGGTTGTAAAATAGAGGGTTTAAGGTTTACACTGAATACATTTGAGGAGGAAAATGTCAGAGAAACTTCACTGGAGAACTGTGGAATTCTGGGAAAAAAAAAAAAAAAAATAGACATTTTTTGTCCATCTGTGACGCAGTAGTTGTTTCGCTTTGAGTCTGTTTCAGATGGCATTTAGACCTTTACAGTTCTGTGGAATATTTGTGTTCAACTGGTCTGGTTCAATGGTTATCAAACAGTAGTGGGCGGTCCATCTGGGACGCCCTGGACCTCACACTAATAGAATCAGAAACTGTAAAAAAAAAAAAAAAAAGAAAAGAAAAAGGAGATTATTGTAGGAATTTAGTTGAAAAAACTCAGCAGAAATGAAAGGTGTGTGGAGTTTATGAAATAGTGTTATTAGAAAGGATAGTGGGGAGAACATCTACCAGATTACCTTCTAGAAAATGGACAAAAAAGACAAAAATATGGGAAATATTAGAAACACACTGAACGACCACTTTGTTCATAGAACACAACTAAACCAACTCCTAAACTAAAGTCAGTTTGAGCCTCATTTCCATCATGACAGACACATGACCATCAGCACACGCTGTGACTGATATCAAACACAGCCCTGACCCGTCTGTAACCACAGAGACGAAGCGTCTCCATGGTTACCATGTCCACCAGGCCTCATACCTTGCACCCAGAAGGACATAGAGATGATCCTCAGCCTGTGGTCCATTTCCAGTCCCTTGCTGGTCTCTGGTCTCAGGATCCTCTTCACTGTCTCTATCTCTGATCTGAACATCAGTCTGTGCCTCATTCTTATCTCCTCATCTCTGCTGTGGTTAGTGTTCTGCGTCACACGCCTTCACACATTTGGGCGGTAATATTCCACTGTCGACAGTGGCAGACCGTGCGTTTCACTCCTAGGCCTTCAGTAGTGCTCCGTCTGAATCAGTCCACCCCCCAATAACTATTTTATGGTTTGAAAACCATCTTGTTCTGCAGAAATGCAGTATACAGAACTGTTGAATTGCAACCCTCCTTTCTTTCCTCAAAAACAGTTCAACTCCTTTGTATTACAGATTATCCCTGTGGGTACCGGGGGTACCGGGTACTGGGGGTACCGCTCATAGTTAGTGCAGTGAAAGTGACGGACAAATCCTTTTCCTGGTTGTGACTGTCTTGCTAGCTTTGGAATTGTCCAACCTTTCTTAACGATGTCCAGCTTTTCTGGAAAAGTCGGTCTTGAAAATGGCTTTGACAGTAAATCTGCGTCCAAATCCATTTCTTCTCCTCCTTCAGCCGTTGTGTTTGGACTAAACAGCTGTTAAACCAACACAACTGTATTTGTGTCGGTGCAGCTCACTACAGATGCAGTTTGCTAGCTTTGGCTAGTCCGCTCTCTGACTATCCAATCACAGGGTGTGAATACGCTGACATCACCGTACGCCTGCTAGAGGGCCCTGGTGTCGCCAACTCTAAATCTGATTGGTTGAAGCCACAGTTTCATCTCCACTTGTGTTTTGCTCGAGGGAACGTGGAAGTGACTGTGAAGGCCTCCGGTCAGATTTCTGTGACTGTGACCCTGCCTGGCAACAAATGATGAAATGTGATTGGTTAAAGGCTTTAATATGAAAATGCATGTGTGGAAGCAGCACAACCAGAGGAAAAGCTCTGAAAGGAAGCACACAGACCATTTAGAATTATCCAAGAAGTATTCATGGACAAAACAGAATTAACATCAGTCTGTGATTCAGATAGTTTTTTAGGCCTGCAGAGAAGGCCTTGCAGGCCCTGACGGCCCACCGCTGACCGTCCATCCGACCGCTGTTTTCTGGACGCAATGATTCAATCATTTCCAAAAAGGCTGAATGTAGAAAATGGAAGCGTCTAACGTGGAGTTCTAGTCACATGACTCACTTCAGAATTGCAGGTACATTTCACATGGAGACAGAAAACAAACATTGGGAGTGTTTTTTTTCTTTTCATGAAACTTTTGTATTCCGTAGAACACACTTTAAATTCAACTTTTCTAGTATTTGCTGAGTTTAAACCTGTAACATTTAAAACTTTTAATGTGAAAAACAATGTAGTTGCAGAAAAATCTGTCAACTCTGTTGCAGACAAATTGGGTAGAACACATAAAATTAATAAATGTTAAACAATTTAAAAGATTGTTTTTCCTTAGAGATATTGTGTCTCTAATTCCATTAAGTCAATTTTTGGTCTGATTAGATAAAACCTTTGGGTTTTGGAGACAAAATATCAACACATTTAATTGACATGTTTCTGCGAGGGTGTGCATTTTCTGTAAACAAACCTGTAAAAATGAATGAAATAGTTCGAAATGTCATTAAGGAAGAATGGTAGTTAGGACACAGCTTGTAATAAGTCTGTTCATAATAAAACATGTCTGATAATCCTTTTTTAAAACCAAACCTTAAACAGAGTTGACATGAATAACAGAGTTGACCAGCCACAGTTCAAACCAACAACAATAACATTTCTGCCAGACTCTGAAACCTTTCAAAACATTTAAAAATGTACAAATGATTTTTAAGTCTCTTTCCTGACACAACTGCTGATATCATATGACTCATTCACTCTTCTTTAGTTTCTTGGTATTTTTGTCACATTCGGTATCAGCACATCATGAAAAAACAGAGTTCTTTGAACCTCTGCAGGAAGTTTGTCTTCCTATTTGTTTCTGCGTTTTTGATCAACAGGAATCGGACACACCTGACTGTCTCTGGAGGCGTTTTTGGGATTTTTCTGACAGCGGCTGTTTTCTTTGTCAGCAAAATCTTTAATTTTTGAATTTCTCTAATTTAGAGTTCTCCCATTTTATTTTTCTTTGTCCTAACGTCTTTTGTCTGAAACAATAAAAGCAAATGACGTTCTAATTCAGTGTAAAGTAACCCATGACCATGTTTCACCTTATGAGAACATGGCCGTAACAGCTTAGTCACACTTCTTCATCAATTAGTTCTGTTTTTCAAGAAATGAATATTTATTATTAAAGGTGTACTATAGATCAGTTTCATGATGACGTAGGACGTATGCTGCACACGCACCTTGGAGGCAGAAAGCACGCCGAGTTCGCAGCAAATCACTGACTGCCAGTGTGAATAATGCCGTCATCTTTTTTTTTTTTTTTTTTTAGGCCATCCGTCATTTTGACAGATTAAAATACTGAGGGTAATCGTTGTTTAGCTGACTTTAGCCAAAATTAGATGCTACTTTGCTGGAGCAAACTGTGCAGACAGCCGAGTCTCCTTAGTTATTCTAAAAGCCCAGTAAACTGGATGGCACTGATAAAAGCAGTGAAAAAAGAGGGACCGATGCAGTGAAGGATGACGGACAAGCAAGGAATACTCCAGTTCTGATGGCATTTGGTGTGTTATATGTACGCATTTTCTACCTTTCATGTGTTATTTGATGGCATGTCCATTTGTGTCCAGATCTGTGGTTCACAGAACCTGAACCCTAACGCTCAGTGCATGGGATTGACACTGCGTGAACAAACACAAGGAAAGTTTAGAATGTCTACAGAGAACACACCAGTTAAAAGTGACGTAAATAATTATGTGAGCAGTGATATCACGTAGGTTTATCAGCCAGCAGCAACTACAGCTGCTGCATCACTGAGATGTTTTTGAACATTAAATACTACTAAATATATCTCATTATCATTAAAAAATAAAAATTTGAAATGACGGATAATAATACGTTATGACAGAATTTTTACGACCCTGTCCGTCAAAATGACGGACAATAAAATTGTTTAGAACCACCTCTGTTCCCCACCCGTCTGTGCCAGTCTGCTTTTCTACTATGGGACAGCCTATCCAACGTGGTCAAGTCAAATTATGCGGCCATGAAAGAGAAGATGGGATGGCCTTTTGGACAGAAACAGTTAATGGACAGTTTTAGAGCTAACATGTTCGCTCGTTCACGAGTTCCGGTGGAGAGCCTGGAGGTGTATGTGAGCCGGCTGGAGCTGGTACTGGTGTTTTTGCCTCCGAGTTGCGTACGCATCACTGTTAGTAAACACTGAAACTCATCTGTACAACTACTTTGAAATCATCGCACACAGGTGTCAAACATGCGGCCCAGGGGCCAAAACCGGCCCGCTAAAGGGTCCAATCCGGCCCCTAGGATGATTTTGTGAAATACAAAAATTACACTGAAGATATGAACAATCAAGGATGTTCAAATCCTTTTAGGTCAGTCCAATCTAAAGTGGATCAGACTAGTAAAATATGATCATAATAACCTATAAATAATGAAAACTGCAAATTTTCCTTTGTTTTAGTGTAAAAAAAGTAAAATTAAAAAAAAAGTTACATTTACAGACTATCCTTTTACAAAAAATATGAAAATCCTGAACAAATATGAACAATCTGAAATGTCTTAAGAGAAATACGTGGAATTTTAGCAATATTCTGCCTGGTACTAAATCTGTAAGTTGTGATGCACATGTATAAATGATCAACTTAGGCGTAATATTGTTAACATTGCACTTTTTTTCTTCAGAATTTTCAGGTTGTTCATATTTGTTCATGTTATGTTCAAGTACAGTTCGTAGGTTTAAACATTTTCATCATTGAATTTGACTTTTTTCACTCAAAAACAGAGAAAACTTTGGAGTTGACATTATTTCTCAGTTCTTATCCTATTATTTCTATCATTTTACTGGTCCGGCCCACTTTAGATCAGATTAGGCTGAATGTGGAACTGAACTGAAATGAGTTTGACAGCCCTGTCATAGCATCAAACTCAGAAGACAGAGGTTTAGATCAAAGGAACAGCAGAACAGGCTTGTCTTTAGAGTTCTGGAGTTCATCAGATCAATTATGGTGAGAACAAAAACAGAACATTGCGCATCTACAAGACCAAAATTTTTACCAAAATCTTTTGCCAAAAAGTGCACCTTTATTTAAAGGCATGCATAAATGACAGAATGTGCCTTTAAGAGCCAACACACTGGACAGTTCAGTTCCATAATACCACACAAAACTGTTAATTTAAAGTTTAATACTATAACATTAAAATTACTGGCAATTAACCGTAAAAGAAGTATTTGTTCTGTCAGTTGAACCAGACTTGTTTGTTAATTGACAAATATCTTGTTTAATTACAGGAGGTTTCACAACAAAAATGTTGAATAAATGTATTTTTGTGAATGTATAACATGTATAAGCACTGATAAACTGTCCAAATACAGTTTTTATCAGTGGATTGGACAACTGAGTCTCATTGAAAAAAATAAATTATATATATATATATATATATATATATATATATATATATACATACACAAACACATACATACATACATACATACATATATAAATTGATTGTTTTCATACATGAAAATATTCTTATTAAACATTAAAAAGTCAAAAAAGAGCAAAATCTCATGTGAAGTTAAGGCAAAAAAATGTATTTTAATCATGGAAAATTACCGTATTTTTATGAGATGGTTATTTTTCGTTATTTAACAGTATTTTTTCGGCCCCCCTGCTGCCAGAATAATACTGCTTGTTTACATTTTTGTTCCCCCCCCCCCTCACACATTGTAAAATACTGTATAGTTCTAGTAAGACACTGGCTTAAGGAACATGGAGGCACTGAGTTTGATGTCAAACCTCCACGGTGTTGGAACAGATGTGTGAAAATGCACTGAATGTGTTTCTATGACATTTTTGTGCTATACTTCTATGTCAAAACATCTCAACAACCACCTCATGAGAGTGGAAAAAACAGCCCCGCTTCCCGCCCCACCCCCTGCTACCTGTTTCCTATTGTGCAATTTGTATTCAGTGCATTTGTATGTCTGTATGTATTCAGTTCCAGGACAGTGTGTATTGGCATTAGTTACAAAGAACAAAAATGCATGCGCCAGATTTAGCAGAGAAGCTCATTTCCATCTGTTGTCCTGGACAAACGAGCAACACAACAAACATGACTGAGATGACAAAGACCTAAAAAACTGGAAGAAAAGGGTTCAACAGGACAGATGGAGAAAAGTCTGCTCTGATTGAACGGCTTCATTCAAATACAGAAAACACAGAAAATACATTCTACAACTACACCAACGTTACTAGTGCAAGAAGAAGAGAGAAAAGAGAGAAAGAGAAGAAGAGAAAGAAGAAAAAAAAAAGAGCAAGAATAAATCAATCAATCAATCGGCTAATTGTGCAATTGCAAACCAGACAGAAAAAATAACAAGTAAAACTCCTGCTGTAAACTCTTCAGTGGAACTATCCCAGACAGTTGATCCAGTCCATGTGGGTCCAGGTGAGTCCAGTAGTGGATCTGTTGGACCAGACTGGAGTGTGGTCCATCCACACTAGAATGCACATTAGTGTTGGCACGTCTCCTTCTGCAGGAGCCGTTTTTCTGGAGCATTTGAACAACATTTGGAAACGGAGCAGGTTTTCAGCTCGTCCACGCCTTTGTCTCCTCAAGGCTCCACGACTGGAATGACCTTCTGTTTGGATCTGATATTCCACACATCTGAATCTGGAAGAATTGAATCTTTGAATCTTGAATCATTGAATCTTGAATCATTAATCTTTGAATCTTTAATTTTTCAATCTCTGAATCTTTAAGCTTTGAAACTTGAATCTTGAAACTTTGAATTTTGAATCTTTGCATCTTGAATCTCTGAATCTTTGGATTTTGGAGCATTTAATCTTGAATCTTTGAATATTGAATCATCAATCCTTGGATCTTGAATCTTTGAATCATGAATCTTTGAATCTTGAATCATTGAATCTTCAATCTCTGAATCTCGAATCTTTGAAACATATAATATTGAATCAATGAATCCTGAATCTTTGAATCTCATATCTTTAAATCTTTTAATCTTAAATTCTAAATTAGAGCCCAACCGATATGGGATTTTTGGGGCCGATGCCGATACCAAAATTGGGGGCAAAAAAAAAAAAAGCCGATATCCAATATATGAAATAAGAGCATTGATATAGACAGGATATTTCCTGTACAGGTACATAAATTCTTATAATACCCATAATATGATTCAACACAAAGAAGCAGAAGACTACTAAATTAAAATAAGGAACTTTAATTAGTAACACTGTCAACATAAGAACTGTAAACACAATGATAAATAAGAAAAGGCAAACTGTAAACACAATGCTAAATCAGTAAATTTGTGGTGTTCTTTGCTTCGCTGGTGCTGGAGCCCTGGCTAACTCTTGCTCTGCAGATGTTCATCTGGTGCTTGTGGAGTCTTTTGTGAAGTGGCTCCACACCTTACTGTTCCCCTCTGCCTGTGGAATGAAAATATATACATTTAATGCATTTTGTTTTTAGCATAGAATTGGATTCTATAGTTGTCCATTTAAAATAAAAACAAGTGGCTGCATTTAGCTGAAAGTCATAATACACAGACTAATGTGAGGTGTTTTTAAACTAATACATGTGTTTTTAAAAGGCTTGTTCACAAAAACATCTTAACAATATCAATTAGTCATATTTACTAGCTAATGAAAAGTCCCATCTGCAGCCACTGGGTATTTACAAACAGCTCAGAAATAAATGCTGAAGCAAACGTTAAAAAGTGAAAAAAGTGGTCTACAAACAAAATAAGAAATAATCCAAACATGCATCATGTTATTAGACTTAATACAAGGGACTAAACTACATTTTATGTAAAATGGATCTGCTTTCAAAACATGTAATACATAAAATTACAACTACATACGTTACTTGGAATCTTTTCAAAATTATTTTAATGAAGACATTTACTTGTGAATTTATGAGCCCCAGTAAATCCTGCATGACAGTATGAAGTGAAGTGGGACGTTGTATAGTAGTCTGATGTTAATGATGGACATGGGTGTTAACAGGTACATACAGGGGTTGGACAAAATAATGGAAACACCTTCTATGATGCCACAATGTTAGGTGTTTCCATTATTTTGTCCAACCCCTGTAGAAAGATGCAACTTACATAACTTTAAAACACTGTATAATAGTCTGATATTAGATAATGGTGGACATGTTGATTAAAGCTGCAGTATGTAGGAATTATGTTCAAAGTAATCATAAAATGGTCCAGATATGTCATCAGACATTAAGGAATCATGTTCATTTGAAGTACTGATATAACTGACAGCAGCAGTCCAGCCAGAATATCCGTATTTGAAAAGCTCAGTGTCAGCCCTGAAATGACGTTTATGTTTACATTGTGTGTTTTGGTCTGAGGCTCCGCCCATCGCCTATCGCCCAATCACAGAGTCAGGAGCGTTTGGGCATCGAGGTTGCCGTTTACCAGTGAGCTGCAGCTCTGTCCGCAATGTCTGACATGACAAAGCCTAAAAAGCCTCGTTATGATTCCCAAACAAGTCATGACAAGATCAGAAACAAAACAAGGATATGTACAGGAGATGCTTTTGAAAGATGGAGACGACTGAAAGCGGAGAAGAATTTGAAGACCGACGCCGAAGTCGCTAATTTTCTCCTGGACAGGTAAGATTCAGCTACGTTTAGCTAACTCTATTCTACTTACTGTAATCACGGATATTTCAATTATTCTCTACAGTCAATAACGTTATGCATGTTCGTTCATAGTAGCTAGCCCGTATGCAGTTGGGTCATAATATTGACCGGGTAATAAATTGTTTGAGAAACGAAAACGGTGACTCGTTATCGCTAACTTTAGGAATGCATTATGCTAAGATGCTGTTAGCACAACATGGCAATATGAAATGTAATTCATGCAATGCATCGGTTAAATAAGTCCTCTCTCTGTCTTTACGCATAGTATAGTGTCCCGTATAACAAAAACAACGGGCGCATACCGAGGTATTGGAATGGATTCTGTGGCGGCTGCCCCAAGGCATGTAGCCGGGCTAACAGTAGCACTAAGCCGCAGCAGCTGCCCTGAGAGCCGCGGTGAACCCATGCTAGTGTGCTCGCTGTTTGTCCCGTTGAACTTGTTTGACTATTCACGCCGAAGAGTGAAGAGCAAGCTGACCAATGTGACCACTGCTAACGTTTTTTATTTGTCAGTAGCCTCGAGATTGAACTGAATAAGTTACTATCCTGCAACAGCCAACCACTTGTATTACTGAAACTGGACACGGCTTAATTTACCCCGCGATATCTCTGTGGCAAATGTGTTGGTTGTTATATATTTGTTATGTATGATAAAATGTTTGTCTCTTCAGCTATGATGGTCCCAGCACCTCAACCCCCAGTAAGAGGCAGAGAAAGTGGAAGAAGCACCCTTTGACTGCACCCTCACTTTCCAGTATTGGATGTCCATCATCTGAAACACTTTCAAATCGGTAAGTGGTCAGTGTCACATAGTTTTCATTTCTATTTTATGTATGGAAACATTTCCAGTGTTCCAACACACCTACACTATCTGTAGAGAGGACCAGCTGCCTGTGACGGAAAGACTGGAAAATCCTGAGAGCACCATGGATGCCACTGAGGTTCTAGAGGAAAGGTAGATAAAGCATCTCAAGCTTCCTCATTTACTTAAAAATGAGAAATGACATTGAACATGTACTTATTTACACCAATCCATAGTGTGACAGCCAAATTGTTCTCTTTTAGTCTATAGAACATGAGCATCCAGGATGCTCATGTTCAGGATCATGTTCATATCCAGGATCCTTTTTATGTTATGTGATACTGATTTGGTAAATGCTTTAAATAAGATTAACGAGGTATAACATTTCACAAGGTAATTCATTTTAAATTATTTTGAATAAAGAGATTATTACTATGTTCTAGAAAGTCATTGTTTTCCTTTACTCATTTTTGACAGGCTTTTTGAAATTTTTGTTCTTTTATGTTTGATGTGGGCATTCCATGAAAATTTGTTATCAGTTATTACTCCAAAGAATTCATTTTCCGTTACACTTGGTAATTTTACACTGTCTATTTTTCTTTGTAATTCTGGGTTACTTTTATGATTACCAAATATCAATACTTTTGTTTTACTTACGTTTAGAATTAACTTATTGTTATCCATTCATTTTTTTATTTTATCAAGTTCTCAATTTACTGTACTCACGAGCACAGTAAATGTACTTACAAAGACCATCATCAGCACTGGAGTACGTACTATGTGCATACTTGTTTTTGTCTGTGCATAATATTTATAAATTATTTGTAAGAGTTGTGGCTTGGACTTCTACATCATGTCACAAATGAACACAAGTGGGTACTGGGAGGCTGCCAGCATGCAGACTTGGAATCTGGTGGAAGTCAACAGTGGTTTGTGAGAGACTCCATGGCACATGAGGCCCTGAAGAGCATCATTAGAAACAAGCGGTGGCTTAACGAGGTCCACAAATACCTGAACTTTAGGTACTGTGATGGTTTTTTTCTAATAAGTACATACGTCTGGTAGAAAGTGATTTTAAAAATCCCCCAAAATGTCAATTTTCCCCCACCACCCACAGGTCCACTGGTGATCTGGGGTCCTTCCAGAATCACATTTTAATGTATGCCAACAAGCGTACAGCATTTAGCCCTCCTGTCTTTGAGGCCAGGATGCTCCTTGCAGCGATGGACTATAATTATCACAAGGACCGCTCTGAGTTTTGCAAATCAGATGGAAGCAAACTGTAAGTCACTTACTCATTTGTAAATGCTATTGTTTGCAACATGTACCAGATTACATCCGCATTAAAATACTATAAAACATGGCCCTTGGAATGTAAATGTCTTCTTCACTCCCCTCTCTGCATCTAACTATTTCAGGTATAAGACTGTATAACAAAAATGCACACAGGTATATGCTGTACACTGTGAAGGCATCTAAGACGTATGGCTACATCCCACAACTGCAAACTATGATTCTTCGGAAGAGAATAGCTGGGAAGGGGATACCCAGACGGAGGACACTTCGACCTGATGACCCCAGAAGGTACGGCCTGCTTCCCCCTGTGCCGGCACCAACCATCGAGGAACTCCAGCACACCCACGTCAAGAGAGGTCTTGGTAGGTATAATTCCACTGTATTTCTTTTTCACCTTGGGCTACATGCCACACTCCAAGTTAAATATCATGCATAATACAACTAAAGTTGATATACACTGTTTTTTTGGTTTCTCTCCTCAGTTCCAGCATTCCAGACTGAGGACCAGTGAAGCCCAGTTTACAGAGCCTCGCAACCTTGACCTTAGTTGTTGTCATGTTGCATTTAGTGTCACAAGCTGCTTCTCACCACTTTGAGACTAAAAAGATTGTAAAGTACAAAGGAACTTAGTCAAGTTATCTATTTATACGTTTAATAAACCTTTACCACTATACCATACTTTGTTTTGGTATTGGTCCTCTACATACTGATTGTTGCATTCCTAATATGCCATCTTATGGAAAAAGGGATAACACTGTTATTCTGAATAAACTTTTTTATTGAAAAAAGGAGAACGGTTCATTACAAACTTAAATCTAAAACAACCATATATACAGTAATAAATAACTGAAAGTAAACAGTTTACAGTAAATCAAAATAAATAGTGGTTACAAAGCCTGAGTTTGATTAAATGGTGGGTACAAAGCCTGTGTACTGGCCCTGTGGGTCAGGGTATTTGTCCCTTACTCTCCATACACAGCAACTGGGAATAACACGGCGGTTACCCTGACCCAGTGCCCCATGCTGCCAAAAGATATATTGCCGATAGGCAGCATACCTGAATTGTCTATTATCATCCCCTGGCTCTCTAGGTTCACCTACAACCAACACATCATTTCTGTACTGTCTGTGGAGACGCAAATAACCATCTTCCAAACAGTACAGTTCAAAGTGCAGCAGTTTGCTGATGCAGTGGTCAGGCCCCTGGCCACAGCACTTTCTTTCAGTGTCTGTCGCCATTTCCCTGCAGTTTCCACAGGTGCACCATGGAAGAGCAGCAGCAGGTGGGAGAGTGGGTGTGCCTTGGAGTGAAATTAGGGCATCGAAAACTAATCCAGGTTCCCGGGCGAAGAGCTGGGTTGTTATTTGTCATAGCTCTAACCTCACTCATCTGCTGAATGAGCGCCTAAGTAAACACACCACAAAAAGCATTTTGGCATTTACATTTGGTTAAAAGTAAAAAAAGATGATGACATTTTAAATCAGATGATAAGATTTTACTTTAAGCCATGAAGTTACTGCAGTCTAACAAATGTTTTGCATACTCTTGTAAAATCTCAGGAGAAATGCATACCTCTGTCTGTATCGTCCTCTCATTTTGGAGAACCTGAATTCTGTCCTCCTCTACTGCATCTCTGCCTCCTCTCCCTCTCCTCCGTCTTCCTCCACCTCCAGCGCTGGGACCTGCATTATTTCCTCCTCTTGAACCTCTCTGGCCTCTACCACCTGAAACAGGACCTGCACTTTGTCTTCCTGCTCTTTGGACGCTGCCACCTGGTCCATCTCCTCCCCCTGGTCTCTCTCCTCCTTCTCTCTACTCTGTGTGTCCTGCATCAATGCCTGCACACTCTCTTCCTCTTGTCCTTCTCCCTTTTGCCTTTCTTTTCCTTGGTCTGTGCCTCCTCTCTCCTACCCAGCTCTCATCAGCCTCACTCAGGACAATGGGCACCTCATAACTGAGGTCTGCATCAGGCTGAAACAAGTGAGAATAGTACAAGTGTTAGCCCGAAATAAACATGAAATAATCTTATCTGTTCAGTTTGTCAATACTCTGTGCATTTTCCACCTATTGGGCTATGCAGCAACCTAGCATTATTTTAGAAGCACAAGGTGGAATTCCACGGAAAATGAAGTTTTTGTCACGTCCATAATGCCAATGAAACGCCATGGTAAAATAGAACAGAATCTTTATCACATTACACTGACAAGCTCAGATTGTGCAAAAAATGTTGTAGATATAATAAAAATAAAAATAGACATCTTTAATATAAATACTAGTAAAAAATAACAATAGTAAAAATACAATATGCATGGAAAGATAGAAATGCAAGAAAAATAGCGTTCCCTGACTGTGTGTTTTGGGGGGGGGGGCTGGCGTTCCATGATCGTCGGACCGGTGGGGGGCTGGGGGGGGGGTAGCGGTCCCATACTGTACTTGCTATATGAGCTCCCCGGGTAATACATGGATCTGACGAATTTGTCATGTTTAAACCCGCTCCCCCCAACGGCGCCCCAGATCATTCACGTTATGGATTACCATGATATGTTCCGGTTATGGACGTGACAGAAAAGAAAGTTCATTTTGCATGGAAATGCCCCTCGACTTTTGGATGCTATTCTGCCATGGTGGTAGGCAGGGTAAGCTAAAAGCCTGATGCTTCCGTACATTGTCAACAAGGAATTGTCTATGCTAGCCCGTGCATTTATGCTAAATGCACTTCTGAAAAGCTTTACATTGCACTGTTAGCCTAACGAAGACATTTAGCAGGGTAATGACAACAATCCATGTTTCAACAGGAGTGAGCTATTGCAGTACTTATCTTTACAATTCTTTGGCTTATCGCCATTAGTCAATTTTAACTTTACATAATTACTTCGCAAACCATCATGAATGAAGCATACATATTATTAGCAGACGATAAACTTACAGGGTAGGACTCGCCGCTGGCCATGGTAGCTCCTTATAGTGGACGCTGAAGCAGGATCTGGCAACCCGTTGTCGAGGGGGAGGGGGAGGGGGTACCACGCTCGTCAGTATTTACAAAGTGATTGCAGTACCACTTTTGGCCACAATCCTACATACTGCAGCTTTAACAGTTGCATATGTCTTTGTTTATTTCACTGAAATGCAACTTACACGACGTTAAAACACTGTAATACGCTCTCTAAAACTTGAAAACGTGAAACAAAAAGCTAGAATGTTCTCTTTGTTGTACCCTGACAGCGTGGGACAAGGACGTTTTTCTCATGGGGCACTAAAGTGTAGTGTTATATTGTTTTACAAAGTCACAGCTTACCATGGAGTAAAATAAATGCAGTTTCTTTCTCCGTTTCTCTCTTCTTCTCTGCTGCAGCTGAGTGAGTGTGAGAGGTGGAACTGCACTTCACTGCTCTGTGGGAGGGGGAGGGGCCAGGTATTGGGGCAGTGTGCAGCACACACACAGGAACTGAGCGACACAATCTCCACGCAGCAAAAAACTTAAATTAATATATCGGCAATAGGGATGTAACGATTACCGGTATAACAATAAACCGCAGTAAAATTGCAGACCGTTAGTATTACCGTTTAAATTCTAATCATCATGATAACTGTGTTTGATTACCGCACTTTTAGGGGAAAAAACCCCATGGAAAGATCTGCTTTTATGTCAAATATTTGAGTATACTTTGAATTTATTACAATTTTGATTTTGTATACCTAACATTTGGAACCAATATTCACTTTTAAAGTCTTTGAAAAGGTTCACTAAGCATCTGTGTGTTATTTTTGTAATAAATTGTATACATTTTTAAATCTGATTTTATATATTTTTTGAGTGTTTTCTGGCCTTTTGTGTTGATATAGTAGGTTAAAGTGAAAAACAAAATAGGCAGATGATATAGATGAAGTTGTGCTGAAAAAACAGATCCCAAACATGGGTATAGTAAACATTTGTTTCTATAGTACATAAAGGCAAAATCAAAAGTACTGAAAAACAGACAAAATAGGCTCAGACCACTAAGGGTTAATATTTGAATGTTTCTGACACAGAAGGGACATTGTACCAATTATTTTATTGGTTTTCTTTTTTTTTTTTTTTAATAGAACTTGATTAAATAATTTCAGTGTGTGTATTAGTACTTTTTGAGCACAGTTTCAACAATACCACGATAATAATGATAACCGTGATAATTTTGGTCACAATAACCGTGACATGAAATTTTCATATCGTTACATCCCTAATTGGCTGCATATTGGCCGATGTTGATTAATCGGTGGTAAGCTATAACCGGCCGGATGATTAATCGGTCGGGCTCTAGCGAACACACATAAAAATAGCGAATAAACACGTCAAACCATTTATGTAAATGTGTGTGTGTGCAGTTGAATGTGAAGCTCAGTTTAATCCAAGGTGTAACTGCACAAATCTGAACCAGTCCAGTCAGTAAACTCCAACACAACCAGATTCAACAAAAACTGACAAACCAAAAATTAAACTAATGAAACCACAGTCACAGGAACTAAATGATAGAAAACCAGTAAATATACCAGACCAAACTGAGCTTCATAAGTATGTTACAAATGTGAACGTGTGTCAATGTCATGGCACGGCGGCCAATACACCAGCAGAAGAATGAATAAAAACACCACATACCCGTTTACCTGAGAAAAAAAAAAAAAAAAAGTTTATTTTTGATGTGTAATACCGTCATTAAATGGACAGAGTTTATTTTTGATGTGCATTTCCTAGACCAGGGGTCTGCAACCTTTATTATCAGTCAGAGCCATTCTGCCCCCTCTTCTGCCAAAAAAAAAAATAGTCTGGAGCCACAAAAAAATAACGAAGCTTATAAACTTTTAAAAGTTTGAATCTTTTTTTTTTTTACATTTTATCTGTTACAACCACTGAATACAACAAACAGAAGTGCAGTGTGGAATGGACTCTGGAGTATGATTACTCTCAAAGTATACAGTAAAAGTAGTTCATAGTATATGTGCTAATAGTTTATGAAGTACCAATACCAAAAATACCAAATTCACGAGGTACTTATTGGAAAAATAAATTTTATTCATGATTGAATTTAGTCTTAAAGTCTATTTCAGATGAACAAACACTTTTGGAGCTTGGAATGGATTTTTGAGTATGATTACTCCAAAAGTACACAGTAAAAGTAGTTTATAGTATTTGTGCTAATAGTATATGAAGTATTAATACAAAATATACCAAATTCATGAGGCACTTTTTGGAAATCATAGTTTTATTCATCATTGAATTTAGTCTTCAAGCCTATTTCAGACGAAAACACAAAAAAAAAAACACTTTTGACGCTTGGAAGGGAATCTAGAGTATGATTACTCAAAAAGTACACGGTAAAAGTCGTTCATAGTATTTGTGCTAATAGTATATGAAGTACTAATACCAAATATACCAAATTCATGAGGTACTTATTGGAAAAATTAATTTTATTCATCGTTGAATTTAGTCTTTAAGCCCATTTCAGACGGAAAAACACACTTTTGTAGCTTGAAAGGGAATCTGTTGTAGGATTACCCCAAAAGTACACAGTACTCATACTCATACAGTCGCTCTATGAAAAGTATCGCTATTTATGGAAATTATTCTCTTCAAAACTCAACACTGCCTCCACAGTTCCCAGTTGTACTGCTCCATATTCTCCTGGAAACCGACAGAATTACATGAGTAATCTCCAAAGGACGCACAGACAGAACCCTCTGTCCGTCTGTCTGCGTCTTTAATGTAGCGCATAAATGAGCCCTTACTTTTGTTGTCTGGAAGGCACATATGCTCAGTGCAGCTCATCTACCGTAACCGTCGAATGAGTAGCGCACAAGAAAAATGCTAGTGGCTGGTTTGACCATGTAGAGGAGAATCACGGCTGGCTTGACCGCAATAAAGGGAGGAGCCACTGCAAGGAGGAGGAAGAGCCGCAGGATGCTGACCCCTGTCCTAGACCAACTCCATATGAACCAGCAGTCTGAGGATCCTAATTATCTGATGAATGTGAACATGTGTAGATGTCAGGACTCGGTGGCCAATAAACCAGGAGCAGAAATAATAAAAACACCACCCACCCGCTGTTCACCTCAAATAAAGAGCGATTCACAGCGAATACACATCAAACCATCCATGTAAAAGAGTGTGTGTGTGCATGTGTGTGTGTGTGTGTAGCTGAATGTGAAGCTCATTTTAACACAAAGTACAAGATGTAACTCTACAAACTTTAACCAATATAATCAGTAAATTCCACTGGTACCACCTAATTTAAACTCATGAAACCAGTCATATGGACCAAACCCAGTAAATATACCAGACCAATTTGAGCTTCACAAACATCTGATGAATGTGAACATGTGGAGGTGTCGTGGCACAGCAGCCGTGTGTGTGTGTGTGTGTGTGTGTGTTGCTTGTTTCAACAGATAAGACTGATAGAAAAATCACCACCAGTGAAAGAGTTGAAATTCCACCACACAGAACTGAACACAGCGACAAATCATCCTATTATTAACAACCAAAACCATCCATATGAGGTCCAACTGGGAACCAATATCCAGTCTAATCACAGAAACACACACACACACACACATTCCACCAGTACCATCTGATTTAGGCCTGTAATGGTACACAAAATTTTCGGTTTGATACGTTTTCGGTTTTCAAAGCCACGGTTCGTTTTTTTTCAGTTCGGTACGGGAAGAAAGAAAACCCCTCAAAATGTCTTCAATGCATTCATGAATTTTTGAACATTCTTCCACAAATTTTTGGAGACAATAGAAATAGAAAAACAGGAATAATATAATTCTGCTGCTATAAATCACATAGAAAATAAAATATTACTAAATGTATTTTAAACATTAGTATTGCACTTTTCCCTGAAAGGGAGTTTTGAACAAACAACAAAAATCTAATCACAGTTCTGTCAGTTCACATTCTGCAGAAAAATAACAACAAAAAAATTCCATATGAAGTGCAACATTAACAAGAGGGCAAACTGGTATTCTGTTTAAACAAACTGAAGAGAAACACTGACAAATAAATTAACCTAATTATTTATTTTGGGACAGATAAACTGTTTAGGACACTTTGTGTAAGAGAGTGTGTGTGTGTGTGTGTGTGTGTGTGTGTGTGTGTGTGTGCATGCGTGTGCGCAGGGTGCGACTTGTTAAAAACACAGAGGTGCGGGGGGGTATACATGGGGGTTCGGTCCATAACTAACATAACTAACGCTGGCATGAAACGGAAGTGAAACTTCACATCCTTTCAACTCCTTTCCAACTTCCAACTCCCAGGTTCTATTCCTCTATTATACAGCGTGTGAGTGAGTGAGTGAGTGAGTGAGTGTCAGTGTTGTAGAACTACCGTAGTTCACAGGCGGCAAACAACGTTCGTCTTCACTTTCCTCGTTGTTGTCTTTCACCTGAACCTGAACTGATCCAAACTGGACTGGACTGATGGGGAGGGTCTTTAATCTCTTCCCTTCAGGTTCACATCATATTTGTTGGTTTTTTTTAATCTTATGGCAGCTGCTAGTTCATATTTCGGGTCATTGTGCGCTAGTTTCATATGTCCGTGTGGAACTTGCGCGGATTTAAAGTTCCGCATTGAACGTCTTCCGTTCCTGTTTCTTTTTCTCATCATACTGTGCCGTTTCGGTACAGCTGTGTACCGAACCGAACTGGTGCGTACCGAAACAGTTCGGTATGTGTACTGTTACAGGCCTAATCTGACTGAACCAAACTGACAAACCAAGAATTAGACTGTTCAAATTCAATGGGCTAAAACATAGAAACCCAGTAAATATACCAGACCAACTCATCTAAGGACAACCTCTGCATCATAAAACCAGCAGAACAAACATGAATAAAGGGCATCAATTAACCGTGAAAACACACTTTAAGACTTTAAAAACACAAACACTGGCCTTAAAAACAACAAAAACAACCAGTGTTTAACAAAGCTGGACTCACTAAACCAGCATTATGCACACGCATGCGCATGGGCCCGGGGAGGAGACCCGGAGCGCCAGCCCACCAGCAGAACCAGCAGAACCAGCGCCTTAATAAACCCAAACCAGCTCTGACTATGAGACCAGCTGCTCCGTTTGGACCGTACACAGTTCACCGTCGTGTCCTGGTCCAAACAGAACCACTTTTAGACACTTTATCCACACATTCATGCTGGTTTAAACACAGTACACTGCTTCAGTTTGTACCTTTATCTGTCCACGGCTCGTGCTCCGTCCACTTTGACCTTTTTTCCCTCTTCTTCTTCTTCTTCTTCTGGTGTTTTCCGGCAGAGTAACAGCTTTAAAAACACACTGAACTTTTCTCTTCTTCTCCTCTTCATTAAAGTCAACAAATATGCGTCAAACGTTGATAAATCCTTGAAATCTGCCTGGTTACCCGCGCAGCTGGTTCCAACCAATGAAAAGAGTCGATTAGCGTCACCTGTGTAGAGTGACGTCACCAGGATGCGCATGCACGTGTAGGCGTTCCACTGAAGGTGAGTTAATGAGAGAGAGAGAGAGAGAGAGAGAGAGAGAGAGAGAGAGAGAGAGAGAGAGAGAGAGAGAGAGAGAGAACAGGTTTTCCTTTGGACTTCTGTTCTTTTCAAGAAAAGAAAATAAGATTAAAAAAATAATAAAAAAGATGCTATTTGTCATTTTCTGAAACTGAACTCATTGTTTCCAACAGTGGGGTTTGTGTTCCATTTTGGGGGGTGTTGAAGCACCTCTAAATTTCAACTCCAGACATTTTTTTTTTTTAACTTTATGTTCATTTTTGACAGGCTGGAAAAATGTCAAATCCATGTACAGTACATGGATGGAACCAAATGTTTGAACAAGAAAAATACAGCCCCCCCCCCCCCCACACACACACACACACACACACACACACACACACACCTTAGCTCGAACATGGTTAGATCCAGCCCACCCATAAATGTTGAATAAAGTGTTGACATCTGCCTGGTCGTTGTGCTCTGCTGGTTCCAAACACATTAAAAGGCTGTTTGTTTGTTTGTTTGTTTGTTTGTTTGTTTGTTTGTAGAACTCCATTTCAAAGAATACAGTAAACAAAGAACAAACATACAATGGACAAGGCCACATGAACGGACGACAGTCTGAACAGAAAAACAAACACAAACAAAGGGATTCTGTAACATTTGGTCTCTGTAAAAATAAATAAATACAAAATAAAGTTGCTGATGCAGTCCTACAGTCTAATCTTTTAAATCACTTCTTAAACACATTTTTATAGACTTGCTTTTATGTGATGTCTGTCCCTTTTTGATTTTTTAAATTTGATTTTTATCCTGTTTGATCATTAATTTATATTTTCATACCTGATGTTGTTTGATCTCATTTCTTCATTTCTGCAGTGATTTGACAGCATCATAACACATTATCCCTGCTCCCTTTACTGCCATTCACTTAATTATTGGAAGTGTCATTTTTTTTTTGCATTTGTTTTACACATCTGTCTTATTGTGTTGCTTCTGTTTGTGTTTTTCTTGCTTCTTGTATTCTGCTGTTGTGTCCTCTGCTTTGTCTGTCAAAGCACTTTGTAAACTTTGTTTTTAAAGGTGCTATAGAAATAAAGCTATTATTATTATTATTATTATTATTATTATTATTATTATTATTATTATTATTCCATTGGTGGGAGTCTATGAGCTCAATACTGCATATGTCATGTTGAAATTCAACCAAACAAATTAAAAGGTTCATTAGTGTCACCTGTGCAAGTGACATCAGAGAGTTAACGAACAAATAAATGAATGAATGAATGAATGAATGAATGAATAAATAAACAAACAAACAAACAAATAAATAGAAACTAAGATTATTTTCCTCGGACTTCTGCTATTCTATTCTATTCTATTCTATTCTATTCTATTCTATTCTATTCTATTGGTGGGGGGGGGTGACGTCATTGGCTGTAAATAAATCTTGTCATATCTATAAAACCATAACAGCACAAACAAAGCACAAACGAATGAGACTATTTATCCACAGATTTCCATTGGGGGGGTGTCCTCCTTCAGTCAGGTTCTTAAAGGCACTACTTCAGTCTTGTGTGCTGTCAGTCCAGGCCCCATGGGTGTGTGTTGGAACAGCAGCAGTAGAACATGGAGCTTGTGTTCTCTTCATTCAGGTTTAGTGCTGAACCAGTTTACATCCTGGACTTTGAACAGGACTGAACAAACCTGCACACCAGCACAGGCCTGATGTCAACACAAACTACTGCCTTTAGGCTGGACCCCCCATGTGCAGGACCCCTGCAGACCAGAGGGGGTTTAGGCTGGACCCCCCATGTGCAGGACCCCTGCAGACCAGAGGGGGTTTAGGCTGGAACCCCCCCCCACACACACACACACATGTGCAGTACCCCTGCAGACCAGAGGGGGTTTAGGCTGGACCCCCCATGTGCAGGACCCCTGCAGACCAGAGGGGGTTTAGGCTGGACCCCCCATGTGCAGGACCCCTGCAGACCAGAGGGGGTTTAGGCTGGACCCCCCCCACACACACACACACGCACACACGTGCAGTACCCCTGCAGACCAGAGGGGGTTTAGGTTGGACCCCCCACACACACACACACAGATGTGCAGGACCCCTGCAGACCAGAGGGGGTTTAGGCTGGAACCCCCACACACACACACACACACATGTGCAGTACCCCTGCAGACCAGAGGGGGTTTAGGTTGGACCCCCCCCCCCCCACACACACACACACACACACACACACATGTGCAGTACCCCTGCAGACCAGAGGGGGTTTAGGCTGGACCCCCCATGTGCAGGACCCCTGCAGACCAGAGGGGGTTTAGGCTGGACCCCCCCCCCCCACACACACACACGCACACACGTGCAGTACCCCTGCAGACCAGGGGGGGGCATCAGTTTGAAAGTGAACTTCCAAACGTCTCTGAGCCGACTCTGTCCCAATAACAGTCATGTGACCACAGATAGTTCAGTCCAGTCCTTCCTCAGTAAATCTGCTGAAACTACTGTGACTCATTCAGCTGAACTCATCCATTACACATCAGTAACTGTAATCCATTACACATCAGTAACTGTAACTAAATACTTAATGTTCACTCAACAAACTGACAGTTCAATGGTTCAATGAAATATTCCATTTGAATTAAATGGAAATTATTTCCATTATTTTAGTTTATTCATCGAACAGAGAGTTTGGATCAGATTAATGACACGGAAATGTAATAGAGTACATCATACGAACAGTACTCACAGTACTCACAGTACTCTATCTTTTCAGTCCCACATCAATAACATCACTCAGTCTGTACACCTACGTTAACATTACCCCCCCCCCCCCCTTCTCAATCTGGTCTCTCACTCAAATCCCTTCATAAACTTCAGCTGGTTCAGAATTCAGCTGATCGCATCATCACCAGGAGCCCCTCCCCTCTCCAGCTCCAGTTTTGGACTGAATTCAAAAAACTCTTATTGACATTCAAGGCCATCCAGAACTGAACAAACAAACAAACAAACAAACAAACAAACAAACAAACAAACAAACCCAGATGTAAACATAACCTGTGCCGTTCCACTTGCAGGTAAACAGATTTACAGAACTGACTGTTGTCAGTTCCAGTTTTTAATAAAGACAATGAGGTCTGTTTGTTTGTTTGTTTGTTTATGGAAATTGTTGAATTGATAAATCTGCTGAAATTACTGAATAAAAGTGTTGAAGTGTTGAGTCTGTTTGTGTGAGTGCACTGCCATGAACAGACTGCTGTGGAGAATTCAGTGACTGCATCATGTGTTGGCTGTGCTTCCATGCTTAAATCCGGACACATGGATTGTTGGATTGTTGTTTGAAGTTGGTGATAAAGGTGTAAAAGCTCTGAGGGGTTGGATTAAATATGGTTAAACTTCTGCTTCCTCCTCCTTTTACAAAATTCAGACTGGTACAAAGTTGAAGATAGATTCTGTTCATTTAAATGTTCTTTTGTTTTTGTCTCATTTTGCTTTGTTTGGTTTTATTTTCTCCCTTTGCTTGTTTTAAATAAATAAATAAATAAATAAATAAATAAATAAATAAATAAATAAATAAACAGATGCTCTTTGGTCCAGGACACAGACTGTATTTACCAGGAAATATTCACATGAAGTTTGGTTCATAAACGTGGACTTATTGACCTTCAAAGCCCCTCCATCTTATTTGAACGTCTGCGCTCATATTTACTGGGACAATAACTGAACATGAGCCGTATTCATGACATCATCGTCATCATCATCTCCATGCCTTGGTTTGTGTCAAACTCAACTCAGATCATTAAATGTCATGGAAATCCATCCACTGTGACAAACATCAGTGTTTCTGATCCGTGGTTTGATGATCGACATCAGAACATGGATTTACTGGTTCAGTCGAATGGATTAATATCAGTGTTTTCATTTGGTTTCTCAGAGAGTTCCAAAATAAACTCAAGCACATTTATTTATTACCTCCGCCAAGGAGGTTATGTTTTTGCCGGGGTTTGTTTGTTTGTTTGTTTGTTTGTCTGTCCGTTAGTGTGCAACATAACTCAAAAAGTTATGGACAGATTTTGATGAAATTTTCAGGGTTTGTTGGAAATGGGATAAGGAAGAAATGATTAAATTTTGGTGGTGATCGGGGTTGGGGGGGCCCACGGGGGGGACCACTGATCAGCCTTGGCGGAGGTCTGCACTCTCCGAGTGCTTCTAGTTCATTCATGTTCCAACAGTTGAATGGACTTTTTTACATCATCAGTATGTTTCTGTCTAAATAATACAGAACTGCTGCACTCCTTCTTCATTTCTTTTCATCGTTTGCATATTTGCGAGTCTGTGTCTGTGTTTAAAGTTGTAGTTGTTCTTTTCTACATTTCTGTTCTCACTGGTTGGGCCTGTGCTGCTGTCCTCTACTGTCCTCTAGTGGCCACAACCACAAACTGCAGCTGGCTGTTTGATTGTCCATGAACTGATGAAAGCTGTTCCAGCTGGAATGAAGAACCCACAGCTGTTCACACACACACTGGAATACAACTGTTCACTGCACATGAACCAGGAGGAGGAAATACAAGGCAGAAGAAGAATGAACACAGTCAAAGGACCAGATATGGACACACCGAGCATGAACCATGGAAAAGTATTAACCCTCTGGTATCCAGGTGTGCTTTTTACGCACACTTTGCACTTCGGGTTCAAAAACTTCAGATTATTTTTCACAATTTAAATAAGGTTAGAATTCAAAAGTTGTTCATTTGTGCGTGATCTTTAAAATTCTGTCCACCAACTCAAATGTGCACATTGTAAACTGTCGTGGAAATTTACCGTTCAACTGATGACCCACACAAAGAAAGAGGGAGAAA
Organism: Sphaeramia orbicularis; assembly: GCF_902148855.1. Classification (NCBI taxonomy): domain Eukaryota; kingdom Metazoa; phylum Chordata; class Actinopteri; order Kurtiformes; family Apogonidae; genus Sphaeramia; species Sphaeramia orbicularis. The sequence continues at coordinate 54,013,273 of NC_043964.1, forward strand.
GTTAGAGTTCAAATAATAAATGCATTTATTGAGAAATCCATCACAGACAAAGCTCTGTAAGTGAAGTCTGCTTAACCATGAAAATATTAAAGATTATATAGACCAAAAATCCAACCCCCCCAATGGTGACATCCAAATGACAACCCCATATGTAAATCATACCACTCCATACCAGTCCTTCCGGTTCCGGTACCTTGTTTAAATAATATCTAGCATGCAGGCGCCAACACATAACCAGACATTTAGGTGTTTGGGTTTTAACTCAAGGTAAGAACTCCGTTCCCAAGTCGGGGGTGTAACAGAGTGGTAACCATCACACATAACAATGACTCAGCATGCACTTAACAGTATAACATATTCAAAGAGTATAAAATATAAAGAGTAGAAAATATAAAAAGTAAATTTTTCCACCACAAAACAAAAGAAAATGACCAGACTAGCATCTGTCTGCCAAGTGTGCCTAAAACGCACTGTTTCTAACATTAGAACCACTGTTTTGGATCCAAAGCCTTTAAGGCACAAATCCTGCTTTTACTGAGATCTGGGCTTCATTTGAGAGGGGAGGGGCTAAATTAGTTTATTAACGTTCATGTTGCTGGTCATCATTGACATATGCCAGGATGAAAAAATCTAATAACATGTGATCCACTTTTTATGGAGTGTATTGAAAAAAAAAATGTTTTTTTGTGTTTTTTGCACCAAAAAAATGGTTTGTTTCCATTACAAACACGGCATTTAAAGAGTTAAAAATGTGACAATTATTGAGTATTTGGTATTTTTATTTACAGCTCAAGTTGATGAAATAGAAAAAAGTGTAAAAGAATTAAAAACAAAGTGTAGGAAATTTTTTCCACAAGTGTGTGAAAAATGCACACTTGGTGTTTAGTGAGGGCCTCAGTGGACGGAATACTGGAGGGTTAAAGGCAGTTCAACCAATCAGTGCAGGACAGTAAAGAAAGCACTAAAACAATCACACATGGAGTCCAAACAAATCCCTCAAATATGTACAGAGATAAAAATGAAACCTGACAGATTTATCAGAGCAAATGTCCGCTGGTCAGCTGTTCAGTCCACCATGGATGGAGGTTTAGGATCACCGACAGGGAATCCAAGTCGGATTTTTACACAAAAAGGCCCATTTCAGGATAAATGTTGTTCTGCTGTTTTAATCAAAGTATATAATCCACAGAGTGAAGAACTGTGTGGACTCTTCTGACAGAAGTCTTTTCCAAAGCAGGTCAGAATGGGATCAGAACACAGTGGAGTTTCCACGGCTCTGAACTGTGAACAGAAGCTGCCACGCTGAAGGATCATCAAGCATCAGAACAGAACCCAGAAAGCGTTTGTTATCGGTTCAGCTGTCAAACTGTTGATCAGACCCAAATATCAGCTGGACTCACACTGAACAACCGGCACTATTATGGGATGTTTGCTCCTGAACCGTCACTGCGGCGCTGACGGTCGCCGGTGTCGCCGGTCGGCCTTCGTTCGGATCCGCTTCACGGAGACCTGGAAGGAACACGGCAGAGGACATGTCCGGTTCAGACCCATGTGTGTGTGAGTGCGTCTACAGTCCAACGGATCCACTGAGGACCGATGGGAACGTACCTGATAGAAGAAGAAGAGGCACACATCAAATATGAGCAGAGCCGACACCACCAGCACCACCCTGATGATCAGGTTTGTCACCAAGTCTGAAACACAATACAAACCACCTTTAAACCAGGGCCGTCAAACATGAGGCCCAGGGGCCGAAACCGGCCCCCCAAAGGTTCCAGTCCCACCCCTGGGACGAATTTACAAAGTGTAAGAATTCCACAGTCCAGGCTGTGGAATTCATTTTAGTGTGGGTTCCACATCCAGACCAATCTGATCTACAGTCCAAGAAGAACAGCAGAAGAACCCACAGAAAAGAACCACTGCAGATTTACTACTGGGTTTGATGGGAAAAAAAACAAAACGACACTATGTCTATAAATAATGACAACTTCACATTTTTGTCTGTTTTAGTGCAAAAAATAAAATTAAACTATGAAAATATTTACATTTCCAAACTCTCCTGTACCAATAAAATGTGACTAACCTGAACAAATGTGTCCAACCTGAAATGTCTGTATTAAATTCAGTCCAGTTTGAACTCTTTTCTTCCTGTTCCTCAGTGTTTAGTGTCTTTGGAGATCTGATCCAGAATGCACATGGACTAATGAGAAGTTACTACTCAAAAATCACCCAAATTCACCTAAAAATCAACCACAAATTACTCAAAAACCACCTAAAAACCACCCCAAAAAACACCTAAAAATCACCAAAAAATTACCCCAAAACCACACAAAAATCACCCAAAAAACACCTAAAAAAACACCCAAAAATCACCCTAAAAGAATCTAAAATTCACCCAAAAATGACCCAAAACCAACTGAAAATTACTCAAAACCACCTAAAAAGCACCCAAAAAAACACCTAAAAATCACCAAAATATTACTCCAAAATCACACAAAAATCATCCAAAAAACACCCAAAAACTACCCAAAAACCAACTAACAATCACCCAAAAATCACCCAAAAGAACACCTAACATTCTGCCTATAAATAATGACAACTTCAAATTTTAGTACAAAAAAATCACATTAAATTATGAAAATCTTTCCATTTTCAAACTCTCCTGTACCAATAAACTGTGACTAACCTGAACAAATGTGTCCAACCTGAAATGTCTGTATTAAATTCAGTCCAGTTTGAACTCTTTTCTTCCTGTTCCTCAGTGTTTAGTGTCTTTGGAGATCTGATCCAGAATGCACATGGACTAATGAGAAGTTACTACTCAAAAATCACCCAAATTCACCTAAAAATCAACCACAAATTACTCAAAAACCACCTAAAAACCACCCCAAAAAACACCTAAAAATCACCAAAAAATTACCCCAAAACCACACAAAAATCACCCAAAAAACACCTAAAAAAACACCCAAAAATCACCCTAAAAGAATCTAAAATTCACCCAAAAATGACCCCAAAACCAACTGAAAATTACTCAAAACCACCTAAAAAGCACCCAAAAAAACACCTAAAAATCACCAAAATATTACTCCAAAATCACACAAAAATCATCCAAAAAACACCCAAAAACTACCCAAAAACCAACTAACAATCACCCAAAAATCACCCAAAAGAACACCTAACATTCTGCCTATAAATAATGACAACTTCAAATTTTAGTACAAAAAAATCACATTAAATTATGAAAATCTTTCCATTTCCAAACTCTCCTGTACCAATAAACTGTGACTAACCTGCACAAATGTGTCCAACCTGAAATGTCTGTATTAAATTCAGTCCAGTTTGAACTCTTTTCTTCCTGTTCCTCAGTGTTTAGTGTCTTTGGAGATCTGATCCAGAATGCACATGGACTAATGACAAGTTACTACTCAAAAATCACCCAAATTCACCTAAAAATCAACCACAAATTACTCAAAAACCACCTAAAAACCACCCCAAAAAACACCTAAAAATCACCAAAAAATTACCCCAAAACCACACAAAAATCACCCAAAAAACACCTAAAAAAACACCCAAAAATCACCCTAAAAGCATCTAAAATTCACCCAAAAATGACCCCAAAACCAACTAAAAATTACTCAAAACCACCTAAAAAGCACCCAAAAAAACACCTAAAAATCACCAAAATATTACTCCAAAATCACACAAAAATCATCCAAAAAACACCTAAAAAACACCCAAAAACTACCCAAAAACCAACTAACAATCACCCAAAAATCACCCAAAAGAACACCTAACATTCTGCCTATAAATAATGACAACTTCAAATTTTAGTACAAAAAAATCACATTAAATTATGAAAATCTTTCCATTTCCAAACTCTCCTGTACCAATAAACTGTGACTAACCTGAACAAATGTGTCCAACCTGAAATGTCTGTATTAAATTCAGTCCAGTTTGAACTCTTTTCTTCCTGTTCCTCAGTGTTTAGTGTCTTTGGAGATCTGATCCAAAATGCACATGGACTAATGAGAAGTTACTACTCAAAAATCACCCAAATTCACCTAAAAATCAACCACAAATTACTCAAAAACCACCTAAAAACCACCCCAAAAAACACCTAAAAATCACCAAAAAATTACCCCAAAACCACACAAAAATCACCCCAAAAACACCTAAAAAAACACCCAAAAATCACCCTAAAAGCATCTAAAATTCACCCAAAAATGACCCCAAAACCAACTGAAAATTACTCAAAACCACCTAAAAAGCACCCAAAAAAACACCTAAAAATCACAAAAAATATTACTCCAAAATCACACAAAACTCATCCAAAAAACACCTAAAAAACACCCAAAAACTACCCAAAAACCAACTAACAATCACCCAAAAATCACCCAAAAGAACACCTAACATTCTGCCTATAAATAATGACAACTTCAAATTTTAGTACAAAAAAATCACATTAAATTATGAAAATCTTTCCATTTTCAAACTCTCCTGTACCAATAAACTGTGACTAACCTGCACAAATGTGTCCAACCTGAAATGTCTGTATTAAATTCAGTCCAGTTTGAACTCTTTTCTTCCTGTTCCTCAGTGTTTAGTGTCTTTGGAGATCTGATCCAGAATGCACATGGACTAATGAGAAGTTACTACTCAAAAATCACCCAAATTCACCTAAAAATCAACCACAAATTACTCAAAAACCACCTAAAAACCACCCCAAAAAACACCTAAAAATCACCAAAAAATTACCCCAAAACCACACAAAAATCACCCCAAAAACACCTAAAAAAACCACCCAAAAATCACCCTAAAAGCATCTAAAATTCACCCAAAAATGACCCCAAAACCAACTAAAAATTACTCAAAACCACCTAAAAAGCACCCAAAAAAACACCTAAAAATCACCAAAATATTACTCCAAAATCACACAAAAATCATCCAAAAAACACCCAAAAACTACCCAAAAACCAACTAACAATCACCCAAAAATCACCCAAAAGAACACCTAACATTCTGCCTATAAATAATGACAACTTCAAATTTTAGTACAAAAAAATCACATTAAATTATGAAAATCTTTCCATTTTCAAACTCTCCTGTACCAATAAACTGTGACTAACCTGAACAAATGTGTCCAACCTGAAATGTCTGTATTAAATTCAGTCCAGTTTGAACTCTTTTCTTCCTGTTCCTCAGTGTTTAGTGTCTTTGGAGATCTGATCCAAAATGCACATGGACTAATGAGAAGTTACTACTCAAAAATCACCCAAATTCACCTAAAAATCAACCACAAATTACTCAAAAACCACCTAAAAACCACCCCAAAAAACACCTAAAAATCACCAAAAAATTACCCCAAAACCACACAAAAATCACCCAAAAAACACCTAAAAAAACACCCAAAAATCACCCTAAAAGAATCTAAAATTCACCCAAAAATGACCCCAAAACCAACTAAAAATTACTCAAAACCACCTAAAAAGCACCCAAAAAAACACCTAAAAATCACCAAAATATTACTCCAAAATCACACAAAAATCATCCAAAAAACACCTAAAAAACACCCAAAAACTACCCAAAAACCAACTAACAATCACCCAAAAATCACCCAAAAGAACACCTAACATTCTGCCTATAAATAATGACAACTTCAAATTTTAGTACAAAAAAATCACATTAAATTATGAAAATCTTTCCATTTCCAAACTCTCCTGTACCAATAAACTGTGACTAACCTGAACAAATGTGTCCAACCTGAAATGTCTGTATTAAATTCAGTCCAGTTTGAACTCTTTTCTTCCTGTTCCTCAGTGTTTAGTGTCTTTGGAGATCTGATCCAAAATGCACATGGACTAATGACAAGTTACTACTCAAAAATCACCCAAATTCACCTAAAAATCAACCACAAATTACTCAAAAACCACCTAAAAACCACCCCAAAAAACACCTAAAAATCACCAAAAAATTACCCCAAAACCACCCAAAAATCACCCAAAAAACACCTAAAAAAACACCCAAAAATCACCCTAAAAGCATCTAAAATTCACCCAAAATGACCCCAAAACCAACTGAAAATTACTCAAAACCACCTAAAAAGCACCCAAAAAAACACCTAAAAATCACCAAAATATTACTCCAAAATCACAAAAATCATCCAAAAAACACCTAAAAAACACCCAAAAACTACCCAAAAACCAACTAACAATCACCCAAAAATCACCCAAAAGAACACCTAACATTCTGCCTATAAATAATGACAACTTCAAATTTTAGTACAAAAAAATCACATTAAATTATGAAAATCTTTCCATTTCCAAACTCTCCTGTACCAATAAACTGTGACTAACCTGAACAAATGTGTCCAACCTGAAATGTCTGTATTAAATTCAGTCCAGTTTGAACTCTTTTCTTCCTGTTCCTCAGTGTTTAGTGTCTTTGGAGATCTGATCCAGAATGCACATGGACTAATGAGAAGTTACTACTCAAAAATCACCCAAATTCACCTAAAAATCAACCACAAATTACTCAAAAACCACCTAAAAACCACCCCAAAAAACACCTAAAAATCACCAAAAAATTACCCCAAAACCACACAAAAATCACCCAAAAAACACCTAAAAAAACACCCAAAAATCACCCTAAAAGCATCTAAAATTCACCCAAAAATGACCCCAAAACCAACTAAAAATTACTCAAAACCACCTAAAAAGCACCCAAAAAAACACCTAAAAATCACCAAAATATTACTCCAAAATCACACAAAAATCATCCAAAAAACACCTAAAAAACACCCAAAAACTACCCAAAAACCAACTAACAATCACCCAAAAATCACCCAAAAGAACACCTAACATTCTGCCTATAAATAATGACAACTTCAAATTTTAGTACAAAAAAATCACATTAAATTATGAAAATCTTTCCATTTTCAAACTCTCCTGTACCAATAAACTGTGACTAACCTGAACAAATGTGTCCAACCTGAAATGTCTGTGTTAAATTCAGTCCAGTTTGAACTCTTTTCTTCCTGTTCCTCAGTGTTTAGTGTCTTTGGAGATCTGATCCAGAATGCACATGGACTAATGACAAGTTACTACTCAAAAATCACCCAAATTCACCTAAAAATCAACCACAAATTACTCAAAAACCACCTAAAAACCACCCCAAAAAACACCTAAAAATCACCAAAAAATTACCCCAAAACCACACAAAAATCACCCAAAAAACACCTAAAAAAACACCCAAAAATCACCCTAAAAGCATCTAAAATTCACCCAAAAATGACCCCAAAACCAACTGAAAATTACTCAAAACCACCTAAAAAGCACCCAAAAAAACACCTAAAAATCACCAAAATATTACTCCAAAATCACAAAAATCATCCAAAAAACACCTAAAAAACACCCAAAAACTACCCAAAAACCAACTAACAATCACCCAAAAATCACCCAAAAGAACACCTAACATTCTGCCTATAAATAATGACAACTTCAAATTTTAGTACAAAAAAATCACATTAAATTATGAAAATCTTTCCATTTTCAAACTCTCCTGTACCAATAAACTGTGACTAACCTGAACAAATGTGTCCAACCTGAAATGTCTGTATTAAATTCAGTCCAGTTTGAACTCTTTTCTTCCTGTTCCTCAGTGTTTAGTGTCTTTGGAGATCTGATCCAGAATGCACATGGACTAATGAGAAGTTACTACTCAAAAATCACCCAAATTCACCTAAAAATCAACCACAAATTACTCAAAAACCACCTAAAAACCACCCCAAAAAACACCTAAAAATCACCAAAAAATTACCCCAAAACCACACAAAAATCACCCCAAAAACACCTAAAAAAACACCCAAAAATCACCCTAAAAGCATCTAAAATTCACCCAAAAATGACCCCAAAACCAACTGAAAATTACTCAAAACCACCTAAAAAGCACCCAAAAAAACACCTAAAAATCACCAAAATATTACTCCAAAATCACACAAAAATCATCCAAAAAACACCTAAAAAACACCCAAAAACTACCCAAAAACCAACTAACAATCACCCAAAAATCACCCAAAAGAACACCTAACATTCTGCCTATAAATAATGACAACTTCAAATTTTAGTACAAAAAAATCACATTAAATTATGAAAATCTTTCCATTTCCAAACTCTCCTGTACCAATAAACTGTGACTAACCTGCACAAATGTGTCCAACCTGAAATGTCTGTATTAAATTCAGTCCAGTTTGAACTCTTTTCTTCCTGTTCCTCAGTGTTTAGTGTCTTTGCAGATCTGATCCAGAATGAACATAGACAAATGAGAAGTGGAGGAAGAAGATTGGTAAAATTGCACTGATTTTTCTGAAGAAATGTCAGTTTTTTTCAGGTTATTCACGTCTTTTTTTGTTTGGATAGTTAATAAAAGTAAGTATTTTCATAATTTAATGTTTTTTTTGCACTCAAACACAGACATAAATGTGCAGTTGTCATTATTTCTAGTTTATTCTGTTCTTATTTGACTGGTTGGGTCCACTGCAGATATAATCAGACTGAATGTGGAACCTGAAAGAACAGGAGTTTGAGAACCCTGCTTTAAACCGACGTCCATGGAACATGTGTCGCTCATTATTCTGCTGATCACAAAGACAAAAGAACTGATCAGATCAATAATGACCTGGAAACAACTGGAACACATTCACATCCAAGAAGAAACTGATGAAAAAACACACAAATCCTCCAACGGCTGCTTTTATTGGACATATTCCACTTGAATAAAGGCTGATTTAGTTCAATGGATCCATTCAAATAATCCAAGTCCTCCCAGATTCAGCTGAAGTTCTCTGAAGTGTTTCTATAAATCTATTATTTTACTGTTGGATTCAGTCGCTGAGGTTTATTTCCACTTCCAGCTTCACTGTTGAACCATCAACATTAGAATCAAACCTGTTGAACTAATGGACCACTGGACATGTTGTAAATGAAAACTGAGCCCACTGACACATACACAGTCTTTCCTCTGTAGGTCCAAAAACACACAGTTGGATTTATTTATTCACTGATTTGTTTTCAATTGAGAAAAAAAAAAAAAAAAAATCTTCTCCGTACTGATTCAACTGTCTGGACTTCCACCAAACATCCTTCAACAGTGTTTTACTGAGGTGATGGAGCCCAGGTTCTGTGTAAACTTCAATGACATAGTTTCTGTAAATGCCCCTTAGTTTGCCCAGTCCAGTGTTTTCCTACACACCCTGAACGCCTCACAGCTGTAGGATGAGATTCCTCTGATTTCTGCCGCATTTCTGTAATAATTCAAACACAACAATGAAGAAACTGACCGACAGAGATACAGAGGGAAACTGTCTGACAACTGTAGATTTAGACTGGACAAACGTTTGGGAATTGTTCAGGAAGTTCATGAATTCACTCTGTACACTGACTGAATATCCAGGTAAGTTAGCAGCGCCGTTTAGCTTAGCTTAGCTTATCTGATTTAGTTGGATTAATACATTTATGAGCTGAATGTAGAATGTTAGATGTCATATGGAAGTGGGTATGTGTAAACCCACTCAGGATGTGAAACTTGTTCTGATATTAAGCTGTAAAAACGTTTCAAATCAGTTGAGTTGTGGTGGAGCTAAGCTAAGCTAAGCTAACAGGTGGCTTTCTAAGCTAACATGGTGCTGTGTGTTCTACTGCTGTGGATGTGTAGACATGTGACTGACATGAATTCAACCAGTTGGACTGAAAGGAAACACAATTCAATGACTTTTTATGTTTCCATTGTACTCTGTGTAACAAAAAATAAATAAATATGTTTAAAAAAAGATGAAAAGAAACACAGTTCAGTGGGTTCAGGTATTTTTGTCAGGTACTGTACTGAAAAAGAATGACATTTTTACAATGGACTGTTGTACTTTTGATATTGAAAGTTTCATCGTGTTAAAGGTAAATGTTTATTATTAGGACTGTCTTAGTAATTGTCTGTACATTTGTGTTCAGGTTGTTTTCTTGTGGATTTCCTTCTATGGACAGAACTGCTGCCTTCCCCTGGGACACCGTCCTGAGGACAGACCAGGAGCTTCATCTTCTCCATGGATGGTGGTAGGATCTGTATCAGTGGAACTGAAGTTTTGGAGGATATGTTTATATTTTGTACTTTTTTCTCCTGAGATTTCAGAGGTTTGATTTGGACCCAACATATAAAACTGAAACGGTATAAACTAGGGATGGAAGATTATCCGATACGCATCGATATGCCGACGTGTGTGTACGATCTTAGTGCACCGTTAGAGAAGCTGACAGTGAAGGAAAAGTTTGGAAGAACATCGCGATGCATCGGTCACTGAATGTTTGTATCGATAAAATTCGATCCGTTCCATAGAATATATTTGTACTGTCATTTAAAAGTGTTACTCTTTATCTGGTAAAGTTTTTCTTTTCTGCAGACCCACGTTAACGTGTGCAGCAGATTCATGGATGTGTACACTGGACATGACAGTATGAGCTCCGCCCATGCACCGGGCACATGCTCCACCCATGAATTGGATTATGAACGTGTAATTTTCACTATATCAGCTGTACTGAACACTGCAGTACATTCCACAGATACTGCAGTACATTCCACAGATACTGCAGTACATTCCACAGATTCCTCCTTAAACAGTCACATACACATCTAACAGTGCATCCCATAATACCTTGCACAGGTGTCTCTTAAAGTGACAGAACCTTTTTCTGTTTTACCTTCATTATAAATACATTTCATTACAAATGGATTCAGCGAGGGAGTAAGAAGGTGAGTTAGAAACAGAAACGACTTTAGAAACACAGTCTGAACTGTTTCACTGAATGTGAGGCACGTGTTCTGAAACTGAACTAAAGACACTTTGGGAAAAGTCATGGTTTTATTTGATAAATAATCAAGTTCACTGAATTCCACTGCTTTTTTTTTTTCACCTGAATGAGTGTGTTGAATCAGAATGTGTTTAATCGCTCTGTATCGTGGTTTGGGTGGGAATCGTATCATATTGCATCACTAGATGCCACATCAGCGTTTCCACAGGTTTGAACCACAGTAAACTCCTTTCCGCTACTACATACATTTCATATAACAAAGGTCACCACCATCAGGGTTCAGCATTAGCCTTATTATACATATGTGTAATATATAATAGTCCAGGACAAACGTCCGTTGGGTTACGGTGTAACCCTGGTTCTCTGAGAATAGAGAATATCTCTCCACTACATATAGAATATATGTTATGGGATTTACTGACATCCCCGCAGCTGACGTGAAAACTTCTTTAAGACACACCACGCCCACCGTGGCTTCCCCTGCGCCCTATAAATAGACCCAGCTGCGCAGGGAACAGCTGATTCACTCTGATTTGAACGGGTCCCGAGCGGCCTCGATGTGGAGAGATATTCTCTATTCTCAGAGAACCAGGGTTACACCGTAACCCAACGTTCTCTATCGTATGAGAATATCTCTCCACTACATATAGAATATATGTTATGGGCTCTGTAAGACACCCCGTGAGGGTCCCAAGGAGACAGAGCAGACACCGCTCCAATAGCAACCCCATGAGGTAGTATCGAATGAGACGTCACCACCCCGAGTGCACATTATTTACACTGTGTACAAAATCACCACAGAACTATATACAATACGTACGCCTATAAGGTGGCGACACCGCAAGACGCTATGTGCCCACCACCAGCTGTACGTGATCCTTGCATACCCAACCCTGCCAGACGCAAGGGCTGGGTACAAGGAAGAGGTCACTCAGATGGCCCACACTCTGCAAGGCCACTGACTTGGATCTTGACATCACCCTGGCCAGGCCCGAGGTCTACTGGCCAGGGGCACAGTGAATCAGTGTTTAGGTTGACATGGCCCCCAGCACACGCTCCCCAAAGGAGGTACGGGTGGCCACATTCAAACTATAAAATCTGGCAAAAGCATTAGGCGTAGCCCATGTGGCTGCTGCACATACGTCTGAGAGGGCAGCTCCCCGCCACAAGGCCCAGGAGGTGGATACGCCTCGTGTAGAGTGCGCTTTCACTCCCTCCGGCGCCGGCTCACCTGTCTCACTGTATGCTCGGTGGATAGCCTCCACCACCCAGTGAGAAAGCCTAGCCTTAGACACCGGCTCCCCCCGACGCTGAGGCTGGAAACAGACGAACAGCTGATCGGTCTTCCTGAATGCAGCTGTCCGTTGAATGTAAATCTTGAGTGCCCTAACCGGGCACAGCGCTGACCATTGTGGACCCCCGCCTGCCCCCTGGGAAGGCCTAAGGGCTCGCAGTTCCACTGATTGATTTATGTGAAAATCAGTGAGCACCTTAGGTAAGAATGCCGGGTTCGGACGGAGGATAACCCCTGCATCCTCAGGAAGGAAGCGGCAGCAACTCTCCTGCACAGAGAGAGCATGCAGTTCCCCTATCCTCTTAGCAGATGTAATTGCAAGGAGGAAAGCCAGCTTGAGTGACAGCCACTGAAGGCTCACAGTTCCCAGGGGCTCAAAGGGCACCTGTCCCAAAGCTGACAGGACCCTGCTCAGGTCCCATGTCGGGATGGTCGGCCTATGGCGTGGCGCCAGCCTCTGTGCCCCCTTGAGGAATTGCGCTACGAGGCTAGCATCCTGTGCTGTAAGCTTAGCCGCACCAACACGAGAGGCTTTTATGGCTGCTACTACACCCCTCAGGGTGGAGCTAGATTTACCTGACTCAAGGAGACCTTGCAGGTATTTGAGTACCTCCGGAGCCGAACATGACATTGCGTCGACCTGGTTGGCCTTGCACCATGACACAAACAGCTCCCACCGATAGGAGTATGCTGCCCTAGTCGATGGAGCCCGAGCATTCTACAGGGTATGAACCACTGAACCAGATAGCCCCATTTCTAATAAGCCGGCCCTCTCAGTGGCCAGGCCCGTAGATCCAGCCCCTGTGGAAACGGGTGGAACAGCGTCCCCTGCGCCTGGCTCAGCAAGTCCCGGCGAACCGGGAGCTTCCATGGTGTCCCGTGCAACAGCGGTGTCACCCATGAGAACCATGTCATGTGTGGCCAATCCGGTGCCACCAGAACCACCTGAACTTCCTCCTGACTGATCCTCTGCAGCAGGTTCGGCAGGAGGCTGAACGGGGGAAAAGCATAGAGCAGCCCCTGAGGCCACTGGTGCGCCATGGCATCGCAGCCCAGGGGAGGCGAGTCTCTCTCGATGGAGTAATACAGTGGGCAGTGAGCATTCTCCTTCGAGGCAAACAGGTCGGCCACCGCTCTTCCAAAGTGGTGCCAGATCTCCTCCACCACTGCCGGATGGAGCCTCCAGTTCCCTGGATGCGGTCCCCTCCTGGAAAGGAGGTCCGCCGCCACATTTACCACACCAGGCACATGCATTGCCCTGAGTGACAGGAACTGCTTGTATGCCCATGTCCACAGTCTGTGCGCTATCCTGCTCAGGCGCAGAGAGCCTGTGCCTCCCTGTCTGTTGATGTACGCAGCTGCCGTGGTGCTGTCGGTTCTTACAAGCACGTGGCAGCCCTGTAATACTGGGAGGAAATGCACCAGGGCCAGGTGGATTGCCCTCAGCTCCAAGGCGTTGATATGGCGGCCCTGCCACAGGGCTCCCCAACGTCCACTGGTCCCTCTGCCTTCGTGGACAGCACCCCAACCTTCGAGGGATGCATCCACCGAGATCACCTGACGCCGCAGCACAGGACCCAGCCTGCTGCCTCTCGCCAAGTTCTCTGAGACCTTCCACCACCTGAGAGCTGTGCACAACCTCCCGGTAACAAGCACCGACGCCCGTCGATGCCTCTGAGGGCAGAGCCCCAAGCCGTATAGGCACCTCTGTACTGGCCGCATGTGCAGGAGAGCTAGTGGCACCACCTGAACAGCAGCGGCCATGAGGCCTAACAGGCGAAGACACAGCTTCCAAGTGACCCTGGCCCCCAGGTAAAAGAGCTCCAGACATTCCCTGAGGGAATCCTGTCTGGCCGGAGTCAATGCCACCAACCCAGTCCTGGTATCCAGCCACATACCGAGGAACTGGGTGGCCTGAGATGGTTGCAGATTGCACTTTTTGTCGTTGATGCGCAGACCCAGATACTGGATGTGCATCAACAACATCTGGACATGGCAATGACATTGCTCCTCTGTCTGAGCGCATAAAAGCCAATTGTCCAGGTAATTCAGTATTCTGAGACCCTGCCGCCGCAGAGGGCCTAGGGTCGCATCCATGCATCTGGTAAATGTGCGGGGAGCCAGCGATATCCCAAAGGGGAGGACACAGAATTCGAAGATTTTGCCGTCGAAGACAAACCTGAGGAATCTTCTGTGGCCCTCCCATATTGGAATTTGGAAATACGCGTCCTTGAGGTCAACTGTTGCGAACCAGTCTCCCACAAGGACTGCTTGCTTCACCCGCGGTATGGACAACATCTTGCACTTCAGGGGCCGTAGAAACTTGTTCAGGCCCCTGAGGTCCAAAATGGGCCGGAGTGTCCCGTCGCGTTTTGGGGTCAGAAAATAACGCGAATAGAACCCCATCCACCTGTCTTCGTGCCCCACTTCTCTGATGGCCCTCTTGGCCAGGAGACTGGACACCTCTGAGCGCAAGATCTCTCTGTATTGGTGATCTGCCACGATGGTAAAAGCAGGTACTGAAGTCACAGGGGGGGCGCTCAAAAACTGAAGACGATACCCCCGAGTCATTGTTGAAACAACCCAGGGGTCCACCCCCAGGGACTCCCATGCCACCTGAGGCCCCTGAGGGTTTGGGCGGAAAGTGGGAAAAATGGCGTCAGGACCGAGACTTGGGGCCCTGGGGAGCTTTGCCCCCACGCCCTCTTTGTCCTCTCCTGCTGCGTCGCCCTGCCTCCAGCTGGATCCTCAGATCCGACTGGGCCTGACTAGCGTGATGCTGTTGTCGGTGCACCTGCTGTGGCCGACGCACCTCTTGCCAGCCCGTGGCCTGCCTCATGGCATTTGACATTTCTCGAGCCGCACGACGAGCCTCCTGCGCCTGCTGGATCATTACCGTCGCCTGTGGCCCAAACATAGCTGTCGGTTCTACAGGCAGCCTGAGTAGACATGCCCTGTCGTCAGGCTGCAACTGGGACTGCGACAACCACAGATGGCGGCGTGCTTGCCAGAAACCTGACATGGCCTTACCAGCAGCCTCCCCTTGCTCTCTCAGAAGCTTGGGGAGAAGTGAGGAGACCTGTTGGAGTTCCTCTATGAGCTGCCCCCCAGACTCCTCTGAAAGCTGCTGGGCTAAGTGCCGCTGATACAGGGACAATATGGCCGCCGTGTTGGCCAGTTTTGTCTGGACTGCCATAGCCCCATGCATCTTTTCCAGCAAACTGTCCATCACCTTGCAGTTCTTGCTCTGGCTCTTCCCTTTCCCCAGAACCGACTGTGAGGGAGCTACCAGAGCCGCCAATGGTGCATCCACAGAGGGTAGCGGCCCACAGCCGATCCTCTCTGGAGTGTGAACTGCAGTCATGGCCCTACAGAGCCCGGACCAGTGACCCATTGCCCGTGGGGTTCTAAACTGCTTCCTGACCACCTCCTCAAAGTCTGAGAGGAGGGGCACCAAGAAGCGCGTTGAAGGTTGAGACCCCCCTTTATCATCATCAAAACGTGATGGGCCCAGCCCTTGTATAGGTGGCATTTCCACCCCCAGAGCCGCTGCTGCTCTACTAATAAGACCTTGAAGGAGGGGAGACCGCTTCTCATCGAGCTCCCCCTCCTCTTGCTGGTCCGCAGCGAACCTATCTTCCTCTTCTGAAGGAAACAGGTTAACATCGTCATCATCCCCCTCCACGTCTATAAATGGGGATGCGGGGCGTTCCTCATCTGAGGGCCCTGGGGGAGAATGTACCACCCCGGCTGGGCCAGACCTGGACACAGACCGCACCCCCCCCACTGCATACACAGTCAGGGGGCCGGCACTGGGGCCCATACCAGCCTGTCCAGTTTCTACAGCCATAGGCTTGAACCGCTTGGCAGCCTGTAGGCCTATAGTAGGGGTCTCCCGTATTGTGCCTTGTCTATGAAACAACCGGCAACGTGCTTCCCTTTGCCTTGCTGACATGCAAAAGCAACTCATACATGCAGCAGGATCCTCCCTTGCTGCCAATGCATGCTCCTCTCCCAAGCAATAAACACATATGTCATGGGGATCGTCTATGGGGATCCTCCCCCCACAGCCCATGCACAATGGACTTTCCCGGCTCGTCATTGCGGTGACGTCACCGTCACGTGACCCGGAAAAGTTTATGGCGTTTTGTTTGCTAAGTGTGTTAGCTTCAAGTTTGTTTCCTCGTGAGTCTTCCCCTTTTTTCAAGAATAGACTCACGGAATGGGGCTTTATGGGGAGAGAAGCTATTTCTTTTGGACGCTGTTGTGCCACTGCCGACACAACACACAATATACAAGGAAGCGACTTTTTTTTTTTTTTTTAAAAGGCAAGAAAGCCGTCCCGGAGGAAAATGCTGGCCATGCCCGCGACTTGTCGCATCTCCGGCCAGCTGCACCTATACGGCACAATCCTCCTAATGGACAACTTCCCCACGCTAAAAGAAAAAAGGAGGAGATATGAGAGAGGACGCTGGCTGTACCCGCGACTTTGTCGCTTCCTCAGACCAGCTGTACGCTCAGTACCCTCAGCTCAACTTCTCCAAAGAAATACAGGAAGCAAAAAAAGGCAACTTTTCACCCTGAGAGGAGTCTAACACAGACCAGCTCTCTACCCGAAGGTATGTGGATCGCACAAAAAGTCACCGTTCGTCTCCCTCTTTTTCGCTCTCACGTTGTCTGATCTGCAGTGAAAATCAGAGAATCAGCTGTTCCCTGCGCAGCTGGGTCTATTTATAGGGCGCAGGGGAAGCCAAGGTGGGCGTGGTGTGTCTTAAAGAAGTTTTCACGTCAGCTGCGGGGATGTCAGTAAATCCCATAACATATATTCTATATGTAGTGGAGAGATATTCTCATACGATAGAGAACTGCCCCCTCAAATGAAAGTCTGTGAAGCCTCAGGAGGTTTGGAAAAGGGAAATGAGCCTCAAGTTTCACTTTGACTTCTGCGGGGGCACGGACTGCACCGCCCTGTGCCCCCATAGTATTAGAAGTAGGACGGAAACGGACGCACACGCAGTTACCGACCAAAACATATGCGTGTGCACCCCCCCGGCTGAATTGTGCATGTGTGGACCAGCCCCCCCCCCCCACACACACACACACACACCACCACACCAACAGATCAGTTCCACAGGAAACACTGCACATGTAACTTTAATAAATCGGATCGCAGATGCTGTATCGAGGTGTGTATCGTATCGCCCTTTCAACTAAGATTCACAACCACAGTATAAATGTTAGATTAACGACTAGATTAGGGTGTGTGTGTGGGGGAGGGGTTACACATGTGCAGTTGGGCTGGGGGTCGGTCAGGTGCAGGGGCTGCGTGGGGGCCGGCAGGGCTGGGCCGGTTTCCATCCTGTTTATAAAACTGTGGGGGTAAGGAGCGGTGTGGACCACAGCGCCTGTGGAAGTGACAATGAAACTTCCCACTCATTTCCCTTTTCCCTCCCTCCTGAAGAGTCACAGACTTTCATTTGAGGGCCTATTTGGCCCCATTATATATTATATATTACACATGTGTATAATAAGTCTAATAATTTTTTTGTATGAAATGTATGGTGTGGCAGCAAGGATTTAACCTTAGCAGCAGAAACGCTGCATTACCACTCTCTGAGTCGAACCTGAGACTTTCAGATAATGATCGGTGCTCCTTTGGACGTCAGATATGTGAAACTCCTTCGACAAAGACACTGTCGAGCTTCCTACAATATTCTGGCATTTAGCAAATAGAAATAATTTTGGTCATCCTAACTGACCTAAAACAGGAAAAGTTTAGTCTGATTTCATGTCAGACAGTGAGAAAAAAGCCTGTGTGTGTTTTTATAGAGTGTATGTAAACTTCTGGTTTCAACTGTATCTGGAAACAACAGGACCTGGACGTGAGCGTCGTATGTCAGACCTGAGTAATAGTTCCAGTGACATTAGTGTTTATGGAAAGAAGATTAAACCTACATTAAACCTGGATGGACTGGGTTTAAACCTGGGTTTAAACCTGGGTTTAAACCTGAGTTTAAACCCTGGGTTTAAACCTGGGTTTAAACTCAGCTGTGCTTTGAACTGAGCTCAGATTAAAGGAGTGTTTGTTGGTTCAGCCCAGTCTGTGACAGGTTCAACTGGACCGGCTTTACCTGATCTCAGTCCTACCATCGTGGTTCTGCTCACACCTGTTCACTCTGCTCACTGGGAACGTTGTGGAACATGGTCATGTGACTGTTACTGATGCATTGTGGGTGTTTTGTGTGCGTTTGTTCTGACGTTACCTCCGACAGTGAGATAGAGGGCGGGGCTCTGAGACGATGTGAAGCTGCGGTTATAAACGTCCACGTGATAAACACATGTGTAGTTCCCTCGGTGGGCGTAGCCCATGGCAGACAACAGGAAGTGGGCGGAGTGATTGACGGCCGGCAGGGTGAGGTTCAGCGGCTTCTCAGTGTCGGAGATCAGCTGGAAGGAGCCTCCTGGGTACTGTGGTCGGACGGAGCACGTGATGGTGAAGTCGGAGCCCACCAGCACCCGGAACCCCTGCTGGTAGACCCCAAAGACCCCGTCAGACAGGGAGATGTTGGGCTGAGGCAGCAGATCTGTCCACACACAGAGACATGATTGGACCAAGCAGCACACATGAGCACAAACAAGCAGTCAGAGAATCCATCCTCCTCACAGACACAGATGGATCTGATCCACAGGAGTTTGGGATGGGATGAACACTGACCAATGAAAACATGAGGAATGGGTCATTTAGAGCACAGCTGACCTTCAAAGGCATTATGGGTAAAAAAGGACACATGTGGTGGTTTTACAGTCTCACATGTCAACATTTGGTCCTTTTGTCCTAAATGAGACTAATGTGAAATCTGTTTGTGTTTTCAGCCTCATCTGGTCCAAATGAAGACGTTCATTTGGGATCTGGACGTTCCAAAGGTCAAAGGTCAATATTTGACACATTTGACCGAAAAAACAATGAACTGAGACAAAATAATCAACAGATGAAATGAAAAGATTCATTAGATGGAACTTTAAACATCAGAGTCAGAACCATCTGGTCACTGAGAATTCAGTTCAGACACAGTTTGTGTCCATTTGTACCTGAACACACCACGGCCACAGCAGATGAGTGGTAATAGAAGTCATCTAGTCCAACACAGTCCCTCGGCCCAGATGTCAGCTTTACACAAGGAACTGAGACCAACCACACAGGTTTGAATGTAAAATCATATGTTCTGTTGACTGAAACAGCTGATCCACAGTCCAGATGTTGACACACAGCAGATCCAGACTTCAGGTCCCAGCGTTTATACTGGTCTTCTACTGGTCTCCACTGTCCCTGGTGTTGGATCTCCAAAGTACCAGCACAGCGGCTCGGCTGTCCCACCAACCTGACCCCACCTGGATCTGAGCAGAGACACAAAGACATGAGTCAAAGGAACACACTGTCGTATGAAAGCCACGCCCCCTTGGTACCTGAACAGGTGAGTCCTGCAGCTGTTCCATTTGAGCAGGTCTTCCCAGCGGAGCTGGACCTTCTACAGTCCAGGACAGCAGACTCATTGCCTTCACACTGGAGCTCACTGGTCCAGACTGGAGCCTCCCCCTCTCCATAGAGCCCCCCCTGGAGGAGCCCAGGAGCCCCACAGTCCAGCTCCCTACAGACCACCTGGGTATCGTTAAGGTCCAAATCCTCTTCACACACTGAGGACCAGGACTGGTTGGACCGGACCTCCAGTCTGCCTGAACACCGACTGGAACCATGGACCAGTCTGACAGAGTCTGTGGACCCACAACAACACACACACATGTTTAAAGACACAAAAGCCCCTGGACAGACGGCAGTGTGAGGGTGGACTCTGGAACCCTTTCAACCCTCAGCTGAAAATGGACCGCCTGCACTTTATTATTATTTTTGACGAGAAAAAGGGCAGAAAATATGCTGTGAGTTCGTCCTTTTGCCCATATTTCCAGAACACTGAGAACATTCAAAATCTAGTCATTTACAATTTAATAATAATCAGGGGTTTTTCTAGAAAAAATTAGTAAGAGGGAGCACAGGTAGGCGAGGGAGCGAAGTGACCAAGCTGGGGGGGGGGGTCCCTTTTGAAAAATGGAGGTAAAAATGGAACATTCTGAGGCTATCTGAGAGGCATATTGTAACTCTAGTGGCCCTCCTGCAATTTTTTAAAGCAACCAATTAGGGGTGCACTATTGAATATTTTAGTATTCGAGTATTCTACCGAAAATTCCTTCAATTAATCGAGTAATTGGATAAAACTTATTTTTGTTTGGCTAAAGAGCAATTATAAATACACAGGAGGAATTAAAGTATTTCACTTAATAATGAAGGACCATTTGGTTTCCTTTTTATTAAATTTTTTTATAATTAACAGTTTTATTTGTTACATTCATATTGCGCATACGCAACATGTATTTTCTTGACCAGAAACATTTTCAGAGAGGCAATTGCAAATACAAATAAAAATAAATAAAATTTAATTACTTTCAATTTAGTATTTCTTGTAAGTATCAAACATGAGGCATTAATACATTTTTTTTAAAAAAAGGCATAAACGTTGCCTTTCTGATGTGCAACTGAACTTTGGCAGCTGTAAGTTTCAGAATTTTCAATTTAGACTGAACAGGAATGTGTTGTGGCATAAAAGAGGAAAGAACATTTGAATGGGAACTGTGAACGAGTCCATGCATGAACAGTTTGACACATTTCTGCTCGATTCAGGAGAATCAAGGCAATGGCCCCCCCACCTTATCTGTCTCATAACCTATAACCCTCCCACGTGCGTCCAGTTAATGGATGAATCGCTTCATTTTAGCAAAAAGTAGTTGGATTTTGCAAAAATTCGGCCGTGACAAGGTAAGAGAAAGCTTTCAGCAAGCCATGCACCATTTTGTCCATGCTGTAGGGAAATTAACCGTGCAAATCACGGCTCGCTGCCTAAATCTATGCTTGTGGAAATCGTAATAAACCAGCCACACATTCGACAGTTCCATAATGAACACAAACCTATCCCTCCGCAGGGCTAACATTACATTAATAAGGTATATTGAAGTTAATCTCATTGATTTGCGCTACGTTAATTCTGTTTTATCTGGGGTCCTCCGCTCCATTCTGGGTGTTTTATGAGAAGATGCTACATCGGAGATGTGTTGTTGTTTTATGGAAGGGCAGTGTTACAATGGACACATGACACAGTGTTCACCTGCTGTTCAGTCTGAAACGCTTCCACACTAATGACATTTTCTGTCTGTTTTGTGTTTTTTTGTCTTTCATCATCATTGCTGTATTCAGTCGCCTGTCTATGCTCATCTCTTCTATCTTCCCGTTGCTTCATCTGAACACTTCCGCGTCCTGTGTCATCTTCCTTTGCCTGAGTAACGTAAGCGCATTGTGACAAATTAAATAGTCTGTGCGAAATGCCGTGCTTTGAGCTTTACAATTAAATAAGCGATTCCTCAAGGCAGAGAATATTCCTCGATCATTTTTTGTAATCGAGGTACTCGAATTACTCAAGGAATCGTTTCAGCCCTACAACCAATCGAAGAGTAGCTTATTCTTCTGTTAGAAGTGTAATTTTGTTGTAAATTTTGGTAAGGGGGTGCTAGCCGAAAGTATGAGGGCACGGTGCCCCTGTTCCCCAGTTCAGAAAAACCCTTGATAATAATAATGGATTAGATTTTTCTAGCGCTGTTTAGGACACTCAATGCGCTTTACAATTTCCTGCATGTTCTAATTCTGCTAAAAACAGCTTCTTCTCCAGCTTCTAGTTCAGGTCTGAGTGAAATGACCGTAATGACCCAATAAAACCTGTAAAGCACAAGGTCTTCAACGCTGAAACAGTTCCATCCATCCAAACTGCAGATGCACAGGGTGTGTCAGCGATGACACGTCAGGTTTGAAAGACTTAACAACACATCTGTTCATTTTTAAGAACGGAGTACAATATATAACAGAACAGTTCTATACAGTCTATTGTCACAGTGATAAATACAACAATTATGAGAGATAAATAATGGTTGGTTACCCACAGAGATGATTACAAGGATCAAATATGCAATAATTCTAAATACTACTACTACTAATAATGGCTGCATGTTCAAATGTTCTTCCACGTTCCCTGTGCAGAACAATGTCTGTGCACATGTGTTCTCACATTAGTCTGCAGAAGGTTTTCAGTTCTCAGCAGAAAAACTGAAATTATGGACCTGACTGACCACAGAACATTTGGAAATATGACGGATGATGGAAAGTGGACTTTTACAGAAGCAGGAAACACGTATTATCTGAAAAGAAACTGATAACAGGTCCATTTGTATTTGAACAAATGCTTTGTTTTCCAGAAACGTGGACAAAATGTCAGTTGAACATGAACTAAACCATTGAACTGTGGAGGAAACACCATGTTAAAATCAAAGATTAAAGCGATCTGGACTCTTTCAAAGCCTCCTGTCAGTCATTAGTGACACAGGAACTAAATAGGACTCATGGACCAGTTCAAGCAGAGACACAACGTCCTCAAAGAAAACAGCACAACACAGAACACACCAATAAAAGGCCCTTTAGTGTTGAATGTGGAGCTGAAGGACACAGTGAGTGTGTGCTGTTGTTGAACTGGATTCCAACAGAGGGCGCTGTCTACATTCAGACTGGACTCAAACAGGCCTCAGGTCCACTCTGTGGATCCTCAGTCACAGGTTAGAGTTAGTTGAACGTCAGCGCTGGTGGACACACAGTCATTCTGAAGTCAGACTGAACATTCAATATGTGTGAGTGGGGTCTGTTCAAAGGCACACACACAATCCCAGTGGTCAGTGAATGCACCATAATGCAGTGGGTTTGATCAGTGACCTGTGCACTGGTTCATCTCAGACCACTGGAAACATATGGCTCATGTCAAACATCTGCATTTAAGGACATGCTTTAGTGTCAGTGATGTTTCCATGGTGTCCTCAGAGTCCAGCAGACCCACATAGAGCTGGAAAAAGAGCACATGGACCAACACAAAGTCCAGTTCAAACTAATGGACTCAGTCCTTCTGAGCTGTTCAACAGCCTGTTGGAAAGCAGAGTCATGTGACCACGTTCATGGACTGGAACTGAATTCAGCTGCATGTGTTTGATGGTTCAGTCCAACTGTCCAATGTGTGGACCTGGTCTGACTGGGTTTGGTTTGACCCAGTTCAGATAAAACACACCTGAATGGACTCATGGAAGAACTCTGACAGAATCAGGACCATCATCAGTAGACTTACCTGAACAGGTGAGGGACAGGGTGGAGCCAAAGGACGCAGGATATGTTCTCACACAGTTCGTCAGTGCAGATGTAGAGAGAAGACAGGTGAGGGTGATGAACCACAGAGGAACAGATGGACCAGATCCTCTCCCAGAAACAGCAGATCCACAGTCCAGTCGACGACATATGACATCTGCTGCCTTCAGGGTCCAGGGGTCAGAGGAATAATCACCATATCCCACGTCTCTCCATTCTCCATGATGTTTGATCTGTACTTTACCGTTGCAGTGACTGGCTCCTCCCACCAGTCTGACATCATCAGGATCTGATCAAATACAAGTGACAGATAAATGAGATCAAAGTGAGTGAACTGATGTCAGCTGGTGTCAGTCAAAGCTCCGCCCACCTGTGCAGGTAAGGTTCACAGCTGTTCCAGATGAGCAGGTCTGTGCCCCTGAGCTTCCACAGTCCAGCAGAGCAGACTCATGGCCTTCACAGGTGAACGTCTGCACCACAGGAGCCTCCGCTGCTCCAGAGAGCGCCCCCTGGAGGAGCCCAGGAGCCCCACAGCCCAGCTCCCTACAGACCACCTGGGCACCACGAAGGTCCAAGTGTCCTTCACACACTGAGGACCAGGACCTGGACTGGTTAGACCGGACCTCCAGTCTGCCTGAACACACACTGGACCCCTGGACCAGTCTGACAGAGTCTGTGGACACAGATGGAAGAAGACTGGAATAAGACTAGAGGCTGAAGTGGACTCTAAGGGATTCTAGTGGACTGGAGTAGACCGGGGTCTGGGGCTTGGACTATCAGTGATGAAAATGAGGAAAGAAAAAAAAAACCTGAACTTTTCTGAATGACTTCAATGAGTAACAAACTTGGCTTGCTTGTCTTCTGAACGTACTGCAACAGAAAATCCCCATTTCTATCAGTTTCCTCAAGCCAGGACCACTTGAACTTATTTTTGATTGGTCATATTCACTAATTTTTGAAGGCTCACTGAAAATGTTGTGTTAGGAGTATGTGAACACTGAATACATCAGAAGAAAGAACAGAACTTCAACTTTTAAACATAAAGAAAACATTTTATTCTATCTTCGTTCATTCGTGAGATATACACATTCGAATATTGGTCATTTTCAGGAAAAAACTGAATTTTGAGCAAAAAACTGAGAAAATTGCATTTTTTTTCAAAGATATTGATTTTCAAGATAAAACTGATTTCCTATTTACATTTTTGACTCTTATTTACAAACAGTAACATTGTATTCAAAATGACAAAATAAAATAATAATAACAACAATAATTATAGCTGCAAGCAGCATTGGGCGGGACCTCGCACCGGAGTTTCCGCCTCCCGTGACCATTGACACCTCTGCTCCACTCACACCTCTCTGTCCCGACACCAGCTCCCACCCTTTTGTGTCCGTCATCCTTACATCCCTACAGAACACCAGCAGCCCTCTGCTGAGGCCACCATCACCTTTAAATGAGACTTTTATTTTGAAAAGCCAACTGTGCATATGTGTGTGTGACAGACAGAATCAGTTTGAAAAATTAATTGAAATTGTATGAATAATTGAGCATAAAAGTGATGATTTATCACATTTAAGGCTATTATTTTGAAAAAACCCTATTTTGTGAGCATGTGTGTCTATGAGAGAGTCATTTTAAATGAAGAAACATAAAAATGAAAATAACTTATTTAATAGTCATTTATTATTTTTAATTGGGCTTTTATTTTGAAAAAAACATACTGTGTGTCCTTTTTTCCTCTGTGTGCAAATTGTCACATACCCACAATGAAATGCAGCAAACCTCTGTTTATGAATGTAAAGGGGAAAAAACTCAGCTTCACCTGGGGATCAAACTCTGGTCCTCTGTGTGACAGTCCAAAGCATTGTCCACCACCCTAACCAGTCACATTACTACTGACTGATAATTAGGCCTTATAACAGAGAGGCCAATCTCTCAAAGTGAAAAATAAAAGTAAAAGTACTCTTTAAACAAATCGTGATTATTCCATAACCGTAGGTCCTATCTCAAAAATTCTTTCACTTTAGGATTCTGCAGACTTGTGGGAATTTAATGATGTACAACTTGTGTGAAAAAAGTCAGAAATGAATAAGCAGTAGTCGCAAGAACATAGAGACACTTTGAAAGGCAAATTGCCAACTTCCTGTTGGAGTTAGCTCATGGGTGTCGGTGTACAGGGTGGGGAAGCAAAATTTACAATATTTGGAGGCAGGGATTGAAAGACAGTGTATGACCAATTAGTTTATTGAAAGTTATGAGAATTTAAATCTTCAAATCATATTTTACTGCATTTCTAACGGTCTTGTTGTCTACCTCAAGTTCAATTGCCATTTTTCTCATGGATTTGGTTGGATCCTTTAAGATTTTGGATTTGAGAGCTTTAATAAAAGCTTTAGTACATTTTTTGTTGCTTCCTCCACTTCCAGACTTTCTGGTAATAGTTTTGCTCATAGTCATTCTCTTCTTTACATTATAAACAGTCTTTATGGACACTCCAACTATTTTGGAAATCTCCTTTGGTGTGACGAGTGCATTCAGCAAATCACACACTCTTTGACGTTTGCTTTCCTGATTACTCATACGGGCAAAAGTTTCTGAAAAGGTATGGATAATAGTGTTAGGTATGATTATGACATCAATATATGTTTGGTTTCAAAACAATTGACGTAGTGCCTGCTGAGAAAAAACAACTAAATGTTCATTGTAAATTTTGCTTCCCCACCCTGTATGATTTGTCAGGCTCAATCAGACCAACATTTTGGCATTTGTTTCATGTGTCTGTGAGATTCCTACTGGCTGCTAGTGCAGTTTTTGTGTGTTATTTACTACGTAGGTGGCGCTACGGAGTCCATTTTGGCACCCAAGGGGTTAATTTTGATATTGTATGAAAGTGTTCAACAGCCATGACATGTATACCAACTTTGTTGAGTTTTTGAGCATGTTGATGGGGTCAAATGGTAGTTTAAAGTGGAAAAAGTATGAAAATAAACAAACTGTAATAAATCAATAACTGTACATCCTATCTCAAAAATTTTTGCATGTGAGAGTTGTGGAGAGTCCCCTAAACGTATAGATATATAACGTGGGGAAAAAGTCCAAAGTGAAAAATTGAGTTCCAAACTTCGCATTTTTCCAGGCTTATTAAAAAAAAAAAAAAACTATGGCAGTTCTGAAAAAGTTGCGAGATCACTTTTTTGAGAAGGGTTCCCTCTATCTATTGGTGCTATTTAGAAGTCAATACGACAAACGGTATCAGACGAGTTAGTTTTAGAAATTTTATTTTGAAAGGCATGTTGCGAACTTCCTGTTGGAGATAGGTCATGGGTGTAAGCATATCATTTGTAGTGCTTCATCCAACAAACATTTTGTCGTTGGTTTCATGTCTCTACGACATTCCTACTGGCCACGAGAGCCATTATGGTTTTTTTTTCACATAGGTGGCGCTAGAGAGCCCATTTTGGCACTTATGGGGTTAATTTTTACATTTTATCAAATTTTTCGCCAGACCTGACATGTGTGCCAAATTTGGTAAGTTTTTGAGCATGTTTAGGGGGTCAAATTCCAGTTTAAAGCGTCACAGAAAAATAATAATATAAAAACAAACAAAAAACAATAGGGCCTTGCTTTCAAGGCAAGGCCTCTCACTTCGTGAGTGAGAGGGCCTCACCTTTCTGCTCGGTCCCTAATAATAACAAACAGCTCTAAGATATCCCATCATTCCACAAAATGTTAGAGGAATCCACACCAAACTGTAGACAAAACATCTTCTAAAGCACCAGGTTCCTTAGAAACATTACACATTTACATACATCAGTTATAAGTCTATCACATATTAGTTTAGCTTTTTGATATAAACACTTTAATGTTTCTCATTTTCGAGAAAAAAAAAAAGAAACAAATGCACTAAATATTGTAGATTTCTGGCCTTTCCTTGGCTGCACCACATCCTCCTGTTTGACCAGGTCCTCCTGTTGAACCACCTTCTGCGTTTGATCTGTAAATAATTATATGGACATCTAGTTATTTATCTCTGTATGAATATATATATTTATTTATATCATACAAAAGCCAAATCAAACAGTGTCTTACCTGTGTCCCCGCTGACATTATGGAGCTGAACCACAACTGTGTTGAATCTGTTCAGTGTCCACAGTCTGAATCTGAACTCACACTGTCTAACAGATGCAGACTAGGCGTCCTTTGTCTTGTCCCACGTCTGGTTGTCTGCCTTCTCCTTGAATGCCCACTATAAATGTCTCTTTTGTCTTCCTCCTGTCATTGTCTCCGTGTTGCTCCGTGCCCCCCCCCCCCCCCCAATCCTCCGTGTTGGATCCTTGCCGCTCCGTTCTCCCGTGTCCGTCTCCCTCACCTTCTATTTCTGCGTTACTCTGTCTAAATGGTTCTTCTGTAGCTCCATCATACATTGAATTGTTGGACTCTGTCTCCATAATCATCTTTAAGGTGTTTGAAACTGCACGCGGTTCCTGCAGTCGGCATTTCCTCATTCAGAGTGACTGGCGCTGTATGCGTTGCTATGGGAAACGGTGATTCCAATGCAAAAACTTTACACCCAGTCCTTCATTTTTCCCAAAAAGCTGCTTAATTGTTTGTTTTTGGACTAAGGAAAGTGATTCACACGATCCACAACAGTTTCAACTACAGTATAACAGTGACAACACAGATTGACGGAAAATCTCGCCATTGGCGAGGAAAGAGTTAATTTACCGGAACATATGCTCAGTTTCTGAAAAAGAAAAAAAAAAAGGATTTCTGGCAAAAACCGGAACGCTTTCATCACTACAGCATTAAGCCCCTCCCTTATGGAACAACCTGAGGAGAACCTGAGGAGAACCTGAGGGCCGCAGAGAATGGAGACATTTGAAAACCAGGCTCAACACCCACCTTTGAATTTGGCTTTAACTAATGCTTCTGTTTGATCTGTTTCATGTTGTATATTTATACTAGACTTCCATACATTTCCTGAAGGAAATGTAACCCATGTGCTTGCCTCTTGCCGGATCGGTGGACTTGTGTGATTTAGTGTATCTGTGTGTCAGTGTTACAGATTTTTTATATGTGCTACATTTTTGCTGTATGAAAAATGTTCTATAAATAAACATTGATTGATTGTATTGATCAGTTTGTGTGAGTTGACATTAAATGTGAGTTGAAGTCTTGGACCGACCCAGATCTGAGAGTCCACAGAGTCTGGAGCCCACAGTGACAGTGGAAGGGTTAGGCTTCAGTGTTAATGCTCTTACCTGAACAATTCAGCTCCAGGAATGAAGACAGATATGTCTCAGATGTAAAACAGTTCCTCAGTTCAGATTCAACACAGTCTGATCTGATCCTCCAATTATCTATACTTGAACGAGTCCATCTGTCTCTCACTGAAACTGCAGATCCACAGTCCAGTTCTGCACAAACTCTGTTTCCTAACTTCCTGTACCAGTTAAACCCTTCCACTGGTTTCCAGTTTCCATCCTGTCGTTTCATCTCCAGGTCACCATGACAACGACTGGCTCCTCCCACCAACCTGAAGTGGACCGACTCTGTAGAAATAAGACAGACCAGTCAGAGTCCAGTCCAGAACCAGCCCAGCCCATCTGGACCACATGGACTGGATTATTGAGCACATATGGTTTCCATGTGTGAACAGTGTTTTCAGTCCCACTGACAGATTTTGTGTCCAAACGGACTCAGTTCATCCCTCATTCATTCAGTCAGTGAATTGAATGGCTCAGTCTGCTCCTGTTTGTCAGTGTTTCCTTCACTTGTGGATCTTTAAAGCCACACTTGTCCAAATGTCAGGAACAGGAGCTGAGCGTGCTCAGTGGAGCTTCTGTAAACCCATCCTTCCTGAATCCTCTGCATTGGCTCCAGTTTGTTCAGATGAAAACCACCTGAACCAGGATGTTCAGCTTCAGCCCAGTTCCCATCCCTCCTTTGTGCATTTCTTACCTGTTGCAGTGCTGTTGTTTTCAGACAGGAGCCCTGCAGGAAAAACACAAAGGACAGCCATGAAAACAGGACAAGATTCTGATGACAAATCAAACATGTCCACATGAGTGAAGAAACAGGAAACTGAGGCTGATCAGGTTGGATCTAAATCTGTCTGAACTGTGTTTGTGCTTTGACTTTGACAAATGTCGTTGTTACACCCCCTCCCAATATAAAGGTGTCCAGGAGAGGGAGGGGTGTCACACCTCTTCAGTCTCCAAAAGCATACAACGAAAAAGGTTTAAAATAAAGCCAGTTTATTCACGGCTGCTTTCTTTAAACAAGGTTTTTACAAAAACGAAACAAAGTATTCCGGGTGAGTGCAGTTGGACAAGGTGGTACCAAAGTAAATCAAAACTCAGTAAAACAAAACCAAACTAACTGGTGACTCCTGCACTACCAAAAGAAACTGGTGGGACAAAAAAAAACATCTACCTCCTTACTAGTCCCAAAATAAAAATACAGAGGGTGGCACCAACCAGCTAATCTAGTGTATATAACATAAAACAAGACTCAGTGCAGTGTATAGGGTACCCCATCTTAACTAAACCCAACTCAACTCACCACAGGAGAACACAGGTAGAACACAAAAGCAAAATGGCTCTGACCAAGCATGGACAGACAAGAGCAGCCACAGACAGGGAGGCAGGGGTGAATTTATAGTTGCTGTGGCTGATCAGGATTGGTCCGCTCCTCCTTCCTTCACCTGAGCCGGCCCCTTCAGGTACAGCCCCGGAGGAGGACCCAGAGCTATGGTCACACCCCGACAACCAGGCCATCCCTGACCTGAAAACAAAAGGGGAGGAGAAACACACACACATATCCATATTCATGCCCTCAGGCATGTAACAGTCGTCTAAATACCAGAGCAGCACATGAGACACAGATGAAGGTTCAAATCCAAATATATGACATGATTGAACAGCAGCAGATGAACGACGACAAGATGAAACTGACACATTTAGGTTGCGCAGGATCACTTACACACAAACACTGTTGTGTTTCTGAAGCAATTTACCAGCATTTATTAGAATATAATCCTCTGTGTTCATTAAAGCTCAGAATAAATTCAAAGGTTCTTCTATAAAAACAGATCAAACTGAATAAACAGTGTCTTTTTCAGTCCAATCTGTCCTGAACTGAACAGAAACCCAGTGTGTCCATCCACTGGCACTGATCAAGCTGCGTGGGTTTATTAGTTTTTATTCAATTTTATTCAATTTGAAGCTTATTTTGTTCATGTTGCTGATTATTTCTGTCCATTTGTTATTAATTTTTTTTCCACTTATTGATCACTGTATCTATTTTCTTGCTTATTTTATTTATTTATTTATTTGTTTACGTAATTTCAAAAAAAAAAAAAATGCATATTTTTTCATGTCACTTGATATTTTAGTACTTTTTTGTTCATTTTATTTATTATTTAACATATTTAATAAAAAAATAGGACCAATGGCCCTGTAGCTTACCAGCAAAATTAAAAGCGTTGGGAAATGTATCCAGATGCCATTTATTCTCACCCAGTTCTGTGTATTTTTTCTATTACAGAAATAGCCCATGTTTTGGTCATATTCCAATCAGATCTGTAAAAAATTCCAATTCCAACTTGATATCACTGATACTGATTTATTGGATCAATCCACTTCCTATCTCTTATAATGGGAGAATTTTTCAAAGAGGCACCAAATCCAGAATCAGATCCGGATCGAAATAATTTCAATACCTTGTGTTGACATCATCATAAAGAAGCTGTATACCAAGTTCGTTACCGCTGGCAGCATGACCAGGTGCTCAAGACCAATGCGGACACCATTTGCAGTGCTGTTGCCACCTCTCGGCGGGCCCAACCCATGAAGCATACCATCAGCTTCATTAGAGCAGGAGAGAAGCCAAGAGCTGCCTCTGAAACACCAGGACTTCTCAACACCACACAGGACTGGCAGCTGGCAGCGGACCTAGGAGGGCAACTGAAGTTTCCCCAGCATGTAGCTAAAACCACCCTTCGACCTGACATCGTTTTGGTGTCAGAGTCAACAAAGAATGTAGTCATGCTGGAGCTAATGGTGCCATGGGAAGAGCGGATGGAGGAGGCATACCAGCATAAGAGAGAAGTATCAGAACTTGGTCAGCGACTGCCACAGACCAGGCTGGAAAGCCAGGTGCTTGTCTGTGGAAGTAGAGTGCAGGGGATTTGCAGGCCAGTCTCTCTGCAGGACCTACACTGCACTTGGCATCACATTCATAAGGAGGATGAGAGCCATATCAAACAGCACAGAGGCAGCAGAGAAAGCCTCTAGATGGCTCTGGATAAAGAGAGCCGATCTGTGGGTGAGCTGCCAGGGCACATGCTGAGGCCTGATCAACCTCAGTAGGGTTGCCTGAGTGAGGGTGTCTGATGTTTGTGAGACCTGAAACACCCGATGACCTTAGGATACATCACTGATGATGCGCCCTGGCTTAGCATCAGAAGATGTATCATTTCAACAGAAGTCAATCAGAACTATAGTTTCGGAGAAGAAGACGTGAATTTTTGTCCGCATAAGAGCCCATATTAAATTTTCTGAAAGGTCCCAGATCCAGAAGAAGATCTTGATCAGCATGTGGCCATTATGTTTTGGTCATCTCCCCATCAGGGCTGTACTGTAGAAATTTGCACTTGATATCATTTATATTTACTGAGTTATTGCATCCATCCACTTCCTATCTCTTACAATGGGGAAATTTTTCAAAGTTGCACCAAATCCAGAATCAGATCCGGATTCAAATAATTTCACTAATTTTTGTTGACATCATTATGAAGATGCTGTATACCAAGTTTGAAGTAAATCGGAAATGTAGTTTTGGAGAAGAAGACGATTGAAAGTTTTGTAACAGACGACAGATGACGACAGACGACAACGACAACAGACAATGATGACAGACAACGATGACAGACGCCGCCGGACGCCGCATGACGACAATAGCTTACGGCCTCTCGGCCTATAAGCTAAAAACCCCAGTGTGTCAATCCACTGGCATTGATCCAACTCCATGGGTTTGACTGGAGAATCAATGTTGAAGATGACAGTGTTTCTACAGTAACTACGGGGCCTCTGAACGTCCAAATATGGTCATATCTGATGACCATGAAAAGATGAAGAACTGTATTTGACACCAATTATTGAAATGGATTGATAGGATTAGTGGATTAACAGGAATTAAACAGTTTAGATCAGTAGATGGTTTCGGTTAAAGGAGGACATTTGGGTCTTTAAGGGTTAAAAGTGGAAGGGTGAAGGGGGGAGAAAAAGGAAGAAAAAGGTGGCGAAGATCCTCACAAGAAAATATCAACAATACCAACAATAACAACCATGGTGATAATTATAATGGAAACAATAACTAGAACCAGAACTGAGTAAAACTGGGCAGAAGAGAAAGAAAGAAAGAAAACAAACAAAACAAACTGTAACAAAATAAAATAAATAAGACCTATTAAAAGATGAATGTAAGAAAAGAAAACATCAACATAATATCATAAAGAACAACTGCCCAAATAACACCAGAACCAAATCCAGCCAACATCAGCTGTTCACATGAATCTGCTGTGACAGAGTGACTGCATCAGAGGAAAGAGAGAGAACAAGGAAAGAGACTGAGACTGAAGAACACAGACATGGAACCACAACCGCACCCCCTCCAAGGACCAGGGACCCACAAAGAGGGCCCCAAGAACCAGCAACCACACCCAACTTTATGCACAACAGTGGAAAAGGATTTCTCACCTGAACAAATGACACCAGCGTCCTCATCGTGTTCACAGTCCTCTGTTCCAAATCCTGGGTGTGGACACTCAGTCAGAGAACTCTCATTTCCTGAACAGGCCACATCATCGAGCCAGGTTGGGTCAGAACCTGGACCAAAGTGGGCGGAGCCTGGGGCACGCACTGCCGTCCCACAGTTCAGCTGTCTACAAACCACCTGAGCATCATTTAAGTCCCATCCATCATCACAGACTGTTCCCCAGGTACCACCATGGAAGACCTCAACCCTACCAGAGCACCGAGTAGAACCAGGACCAGCCAGTCTGATCTGAGAACCTAAGCAAAGAAAACACATATTTACCAAACATTTTAAAGGTCTTTGATTAAAACAAACAAGTTTAGCCTAAATTAAAAATGTTTAACATCAGTTAAACAGTCACTATTATTTTCCACTCTTAACTCACATTACAGTGAAACACACACATACTGTAAAACAGAACTTCTTGTTTCAACGTAAAAATATGAGTAAAAGGGCTGCCTTCAATTTTTATGTTAAATGAAAAAACAGAACTTGTTCTGTTAACGTACGTTGTGTTGTCTCAATGAAATATCCTTTCTCGTGTCTACGTCTGTCTTTGTTTTTGGACACAGATTTGTTCATTAGTTGAACTTGTTTTTAAGTTGTTTGAACAAAAAAAAAAAAAAGTAATCCATCTGAATTAAAAACTGCATGATTTAGACCAGGGCTGTCCAGTCCTGGTCCTCCAGAGCTACTATCCTGCATGTTTTAGATGGATCCCTGTTCCAGCACACCTGACGGTCGTTCTCAGACTTCTGCAGAGCTTGATGATAGGCTTAAAACATGCAGGATAGTAGCTCTAGAGGACCAGGACTGGACACCCCTGGTGTAGATGGATGTTTACTAGTTTGGTTAATTCAGATCTGTTATTACATCTTATCAGTCATGACTGGTGTTGGAGTCGAACCCACAACCTTCTTGTTAGGAGGCACCTGTACTAATGACTGTACCACCTGTCCTGTTCAAGCCAGAATCATCTATGTTTTTTTATTTCTTTAAAAATCACTATCTCACCTAGTCATTTAAAAGCTGACCAAGACAAAATTGAAAACATGATGATAATGATAATAATTTTAACTGAGCATGTAGTCGGGCGGTAGAAGGAATACTTTGAGGAGCTCCTCAATCCCACCAACACATGGAGGAACACATGGAGGAAACAGAGCTGAGAGACCAGGAGACAGATGGACCACTCTTCAGGGCAGAAGTTGCAGAGGTAGTGGAACTACTCTGCATCAGTGGAGCCTAGGGAGTTGATGAGATCCATCCTGGGTATCTCAAGGCTCTGGATGTTATAAGAATGTCATGGCTTACACACCTCTGCAACATTGTGTGGACATCAGGGGCGGTGCCTTTGGAGTGGCAAACCGGGGTGGTGGTCCCCATCTTTAAGAATGGGGACCAGAGGGTGTGTTCCAACTATAGGGGGATCCCACTCCTCAGCCTCCCCGGTAAGGTCTACACCAGGGTACAGGAGAAGAGGGTACGGTCGATAGCTGAACCTCAGATCCAGGAGAAGCAGTGCAGTTTTCATCCTGGACGTGGAACCGTGGACCAGTTCTTTACCCTTGCTAGGGTGCTGGGGGGGGCATGGGAGTTTACCCATCCAGTCCACGTGTGTTTTGTGGATCTGGAGTAGGTTTACGACTGTGTCCCCAGGGGGATCCTGTGGGGGGTGCTCCAGGAGTACAGGGTGGATGGCCTCTTGTTAGTGGCCGTTCAGTCCATGTACTAAAGGAGTGCCAGCCTGGTCCACGTAGCCGACAGTAAGTCGGACCTGTTCCCGGTGAGGGTTGGACTCCACCAGTGCTGCCCTTTGTCACCAGTTCTGTTCAGAACTTTCATTATAATTTTATTCGTGGATTTTCAACATCATAACATGGATGCATCATACAGTGTGTACATTTTTACTGTCCTTCTAAACATAAGTCCCACCCCCAACTTAGATAGAAACATAAACATGTAAATATAAATATAAATATACCCAAAGACATCAGGAATATGAACAGGAGGCACATAGCATCCACACAAATTCTAGATGTGAAAACAACAAAACCTCTTGTTCCTATTCATACAGTCACTAATCATCTTTAACCAGGTGGTGATCACATACTGAGTCCCAGCTCCACTTGATCTGTTCACAATCAACCACATCGGCACAAGCATCTCATGAGGAAAGGTCCAAGTATTGTATTCCAACTTTATGCACAACAGTGGAAAAGGATTTCTCACCTGAACAAATGACACCAGCGTCCTCATTGTGTTCACAGTCCTCTGTTCCAAATCCTGGGTGTTGACACTCAGTCAGATAACTCTCACTTCCTGAACAGGCCACATCATGGAGCCAGATTGGATCAGAACCTGGACCAAAGTGGGCGGAGCCTAGGGCACTCAGCGCCGTCCCACAGTTCAGCTGTCTACAAACCACCTGAGCATCATTTAAGTCCCATCCATCATCACAGACTGTTCCCCAGGTACCACCATGGAAGACCTCAACTGTACCAGAGCACCGAGTAGAACCAGGACCAACCAGTCTGATGTGAGATCCTAAGCAAAGAAAACAGATATTTACCAAACATTTTAAAGGTCTTTGACTAAAACAAACAAGTATAGCCTAAATTAAAAATGTCTGATTAACACCAGTAAAACAGTCAGTTATTTTCCAATCTTTGTTTTTACGTTTGAAAAAAAAAAAAAAAAAATTAATCCAGCTGAATTAAAAATTGCATGATGTAGACCAGGGCTGTCCAGTCCTGGTCCTCCAGAGCTACTATCCTGCATGTTTTAGATGGATCCCTGTTCCAGCACACCTGACGGTCATTCTCAGACTTCTGCAGAGCTTGATGATAGGCTTAAAACATGCAGGATAGTAACTCTAGAGGACCAGGACTGGACACCCCTGGTGTAGACGGATGTTTACTAGTTTGGTTAATTCACATCTGTTATTACATCTCATTAGTAATGACTGGTGTTGGAGTCGAACCCACAACCTTCTTGTTAGGAGGCACCTGTACTAATGACTGTACCACCTGTCCTGTTCAAGCCATAATTATCTATGTTGGTTTAATTAAAAATCACTATCTCATCTAGTCATTTAAAAGCTGACCAAGACAAAATTGAAAACATGATGATTATGATAATTTTAACTGAGCATGTAGTCAGGCAGTGGAAGGAATACTTTGAGGAGCTCTTCAATCCCACCAACACATGGAGGAACACATGGAGGAAACAGAGCTGAGAGACCAGGAGACAGATGGACCACTCTTCGGGGCAGAAGTTGCAGAGGTAGTGGAACTACTCTGCATCGGTGGAGCTGGGGAGTTGATGAGATCCACCCTGGGCATCTCAAGGCTCTGGATGTTATAGGAACATCGTGGCTGACACACCTCTGCAACATTGTATGGACATCAGGGGCGGTGCCTTTGGAGTGGCAAACCGGGGTGGTGGTCCCCATCTTTAAGAAAGGGGACCAGAGGGTGTGTTCCAACTATAGGGGGATCCCACTCCTCAGCCTCCCTGGTAAGGTCTACACCAGGGTACAGGAGAAGCTCAGGGATTAAAGCAAAAATTTTTCATCTGACTGAAAATTTTCTTCTGGTCAAAATCATTGGCCACTATTAAAAATGATGCAATCCAATACTACTATAGCGTACAAGTTTATATAGTCAAATTTGGCAATACTGTAAAACACACTGAATGGGAGAGTGTACAGGTGTAGAAGATTAGTAACATGGATAGAAAAAATGTCATGAGTGGTATCAGTGGGGGTCTGGGGGTCCTCACCCAGAAAATTTTTAAAGCTTCAGGTCAATTTTGGTGCTCTCTGGTTAATTTTAAAGGGTATGAAAACCTTTGAAGCAAGTGAAAATAATAACTAGAAGAAAACCTTACTGCAAAAAATGAGTGAAAAACTTTTTATTTAACAATTTAGGAACTCCTAAAACATAACTCCAACTCCAACAGCACATGAATTTTGGGGAAAATGTCTGTGTAAATGTAACCCTAACCAACTAATCTTTTATTTTTTCTGCTTTTTGGCACTGCAAATACCAAGGGTGTTACTCATTCATTCAATTTTATCTTGGTACTGTACCACACAGATAGAAATAAGATGCTAAACGGGTCCAAATAAAGCACTTATGCAGTCGGGCGCGTAACCGCGTAAGGCCGTGGCGCGCACAGCCGCACGCACGGGAAGGGCACATACACACAAACACAAACACTAGTCATATACCGGCAAGAGGAGATAAGCTATGAACCCAAACATGAAGGTCCATGTAGATCAGTTCTGTTTTCTTCCCTTTTCGCTGTGGTTCTTTCATAATGAAAGCTACTTGTTAGCACTGAAGTAAAGTTAGCGTCTGGAGGCTGAACTTCGGTAAAGCTGAACTTGTCCATGTGTTTCTGAGGCACAGAATGAGCAGCGTTTCCTTCCAAAGATAAATAGTCATCAATCTGTCCTCCCGACAAAAAAATAAAGAAGTCATCTTCTTATCATCACTGTTAAACCTATCAGCCCCCTGTGCCTGTGTTCAACACCTGCAGACCCAGGACAGCAGACCCAGGACAGCAGACCCAGGACAGCAGACCCAGGACAGGATCACGGTGCTGACCGGACTCCACGAAACACATGGGGAAGTTACTTCAATATGACTTTTTTCCCCCTCAATTTCTCCATTTGACGGAAATCCGTCGTGGTGACGGAGAACTTTAATCCCTGCGATAGCTGAACCTCAGATCAAGGAGGAGCAGTGTGGTTTTCATCCTGGACCTGGAACCGTGGACCAGCTCTTTACCCTTGCAAGGGTGCTGGAGGGGGCATGGGAGTTTACCCATCCAGTCCACATGTGTTTTGTGGATCTGGAGTAGGTTTACGACCTTGTCCCCAGGGGGATCCTGTGGGGGGTGCTCCAGGAGTACAGGGTGGATGGCCTCTTGTTAGCGGCCGTTCAATCCATGTACTAAAGGAGTGCCAGCCTGGTCCACGTAGCCGACAGTAAGTCGGACCTGTTCCCGGTGAGGGTTGGACTCCACCAGTGCTGCCCTTTGTCACCAGTTCTGTTCAGAACTTTTATTATAATTTTATTTGTGGATTTTCAACATCATGACATGGATGCATCATACAGTGTGTACATTTTTACTGTCCTTCTAAACATAAGTCCCACCCCCAACTTAGATAGAAACATAAACATGTAAATATAAATATACCAAAAGACATCAGGAATAGGAACAGGAGGCACATAGCATCCACACAAATTCTAGATGTGAAAACAGCAAAACCTCTTGTTCCTATTCATACAGTCACTAATCATCTTTAACCAGGTGGTGATCACATACTGAGTCCCAGCTCCACTTGATCTGTTCAGAATCAACCACATCGACACAAGCATCTCATGAGGAAAGGTCCAAGTATTGTATTCCAACTTTATGGACAACAGTGGAAAAGGATTTCTCACCTGAACAAATGACACCAGCGTCCTCATCGTGTTCACAGTCCTCTGTTCCAAATCCTGGGTGTGGACACTCAGTCAGAGAACTCTCACTTCCTGAACAGTCCACATCATCGAGCCAGGTTGGACCAGAACCTCGACCAAAGCGGGCGGAGCCTAGGGCACGCACTGCCGACCCACAGTTCATCTGTCTACAAACCACCTGAGCATCATTTAAGTCCCATCCATCATCACAGACTGTTCCCCAGGTACCACCATGGAAGACCTCAACCCTACCAGAGCACCGAGTAGAACCAGGAGCAACCAGTCTGATGTGAGAACCTAAGCAAAGAAAACACATATTTACCAAACATTTTAAAGGTCTTTGATTAAAACAAACAAGTTTAGCCTAAATTAAAAATGCTTGATGAACATCAGTAAAACAGTCACTATTATTGTCCAATCTTAACTCACATTACAATGAAA